>NC_074719.1:31616768-31806768 GCF_947242115.1 Biomphalaria glabrata
TTAATCATAGATCACATTGATTAATGCACTTGTTACAGTTCACATAATATAAGTTTTGTTAGCATATATAAACAATAATTACTCAAATAACTTATATAAAATGTACAAAAACTACTAATATTTTCCGTTTAAAAATGTGTTAAAAAATGTACTATATTATATATCATATATCATATTATACTATATTATACCAAGATAAACAGTGTGTACATTCTAAACCCCCCCCTCCCGAAAAAAAACAACTGACTATTTCATGTACGTATACTGTGAAGTATGGATGGGCAGCCTGGTCTTGTGCAATATTAGTGTTTTAATAATAATTAAATAACAAACTTAAATAACAAAAGTTACGGAAAAAATATATATTGCTCTATGCATGGAAATACGTTCGACACATACAAAACACAGATATGCATCATTCTTTTGAAAGAAATAATACAATGAACGTAAATAATGTGACCAAAACATATTGCGCCAAAACGTCCCATGCGCCAAAAACGGCCTTCTCGCCATAACAGCAGCGCCAAAACGTCCTGCTTCGGCTTGGATCCCAGTAGGCAAATATAAGACTTCAGTCTTTTTTGTGTTTATAGTAAGGCAGAAGTCTGAACATACTCTTGAAAAGTCACTGATGATGTTCTGCAGATCATTTTCTGGCACTTAGGGAACAGTCGTCAGCAAATAGCAGAATCCTAATTACTGATTTTGTTTTTTATGTTGCTTGAGCTCCCTCGGGTTGAATAGGCCACCATCAAATCTATATGTTATATTTATCCCGTTATTATCTCTATTTGTGAATGCATCTGTCATCATAGCAGAGAACATAATACTGAACAGTGAAAGTGCTAGGACACAGCCTTTTTTACCCTGTTTGATACTTCAAAGGGCTCTGATGGTTCTCCACTTTCCTGAACACAAGCCTTCATGCCACCTTGAAATAGTCTTACCATGGATAATTTTTGTGGACATCCATACTTTGACATAATCTTCCAGAGTCCTTCTTTGCTAACAGTGTAGAATACTTTTGTTAGGTTGATATATTGAGAAGAGGTCAGCATTTTGTTCTTGGCATTTTTTCCTGGAGCTGCCTTGCTGCAAAGATCACCTCAATGGTTCCATGCTCCTTTCTGAAGCCGCATTGTTCTAGATCAGTGATGCCCAACCTAATTCGACCTGCAGGCCATTTAATTTTCCAACACTCGTCTCGGGGGCCACATGACCGAAAAGTTACAAAATTAAATGAACTGTTCTAAAACTATTTTACCAGAACCCCCTAGATTTAGTAATACATTCATGTGATGTTTGACGATTATAATTTTTTAAGTGTCAGAAAATAGCTTCATTTCTCTACTTAAAATGTTAGTAACAGTGTGGGTGCCATTAAAACCGACACTTTTTCTTTTTTCTTTTTGGGGAATATTCCCATCAATCCTCCAATCTCTATTTGTAGTTAATCAAACTTTTTAATCGTAGTTCAAACCAAGGATGCCCCATATTTATTTTATAATGTCGATGTATATCTTGTTTTTTTTTAAACAGCCACACTTTCTTTATAAAACAAAGATGTTGGCTTATTGTCATGTTCATAAAAAGTAAAGGTCCGCCAACATTTCCTGGTAGATTCTACATTCAGAGTCCCTGTTCATAAACGCACAAATGTTAAAGGTCATGGTACCAATCCATTCAGAAAAAAATATGAGAGCCCTAAAGTAGGTGAAGATACATTTTTCAACCCTATTTTTTTTTTGGAAGGGGGATTTTCTTCATTTTGTGCCGACGTTTCGGCAGGTCGGATGGGACCACGTCTGGCCAGCGGGCCGTATTTTGGGCATCACTGTTCTAGATGATGCATAAGCCGATTTAAGAGGAAGCATGCGAGGATTTTCCCCAGCAATAGAGAGAAGAGATATTCCCCTGTGGTTGTCTCAGATTTATCGGTTTCCTTTTTGCTTTTGTAGATGGACTATTGTGACAACTTTAAAGTCTTGTGGTATTGATAATGTGGAATTAATAATGTATTTGAATGGACTAGGTTTAATATTTATATGAAGGAAAATTCCTTTTTAAGCTTTTGTAAAAAAATGTGATCAGAAATCTTAGTGGTTTGGATCCTGTAAAGCAGGGGTTGTCAACCCCTTTGGAGGTCGAATGACCATTTGCCAGGGGTCGCCTAAGACCATCGAATTTTAACTTTTTAAAAATTTATTTTTCATTGGAAGTTTCTATTTATAGTCCATTCCTGCATATTGCAACAAGCACATTTGTACCAGAGATGTTTAGATTTACACTGTATTGTATCAAGTAAAAGAATTTACTCAGATTAGGATGCTTTAAAATAAATCATGAAACGATTGTGAAGCGTCAATTAAATGAAGCAATCAAAACAACTAATAGGTCATCATTTTATAGTCCATGTTATTGAAGGTAATATATTCATTACAAAACATCCGATGAACATGAGTTATACTGTATCAACGATATTACATTTTCCATTCTTAGACCTATTTTGACACTTACGTTTTAAAAAGCTGCAATAGAAAAGTAAATACATGAAAATCATAGAGATAAACCTTTTTTTTAAAAATCACATTAAGCTTTTGTTATGTAAAAAATCATGGATATCAGCTCTAGACATTTAATATTGGATTATGATTTTATAACATTAGCAAAATCACATTTTAAATTTTACGGTTGGGGTCGCCACCTAATGGGGAATCTTATAGGGTCGCCGAGCTAAAATGGTTGAGAACCACTGCTGTAAAGAATTATATATTCTACCCAAGATTAAAGGGAATGAATGAATACATCAATCATACATTTATAGGAATAAATAACTTGGCCATAGTCAATATCTTAAGAGTTACCTCTGGAACCTTTATTAAAATTGATGCTGACCTTGAAAGGAAATTTAATGTCATTTATCATGTTCAATTAAAAATTTGTTAGACTGTACTTTTACATTTTGTAATATTATTTTTACTTTCATTTCCAGAGAGTGGATGTAGACCAAAGCATAAACCAAACAAAACAGGGCTCCATGATCAATGAGCACAAGATTGTATTGGGGGACATTTTTGTATCAATATGTTTATTTAAATATACCAAGAATATTCTTTACTTTATATCATTTTTATTTCATTTGATATTCATAGCATTGATCTATGAAATTTCAAATGTTAGTTTTCAAATGTTACAAACTCTGGTCAGTTTTTGTGGTTTTGTAAATCAATGTTTTAATTTCATGTCAGAATTGTAATATATTCAGTTTTGTGAATGACTGGTCCTTGCTTTTCATTTATGTTGCTTTACTCTCTCAATATGTTAATAGTTTTGGTTGATTGGGTTATGTAAAATTAGGCTTGATTTATTCTCTACAAGAAACATACTGACTATACTATTAAATAGTCGTTTGTTTTATTACTGAGTGCTTGCAGCTTGGTCAAGATATGTATTAAAAATGTTAAATCGGAACAACTGATAAATGTTTTTATGACGTAGTCATCCAAAGATGTTTTGTTCTATCCCAGCATTTGATTTTGTTTTTGATTGAATCTCTAGTTCAAAGAACAATGTTTATGAATATGATTAGATCTTTTGTAATAACCTTATTGTACTCTCTAGTGTACATGCTGACAGAATGGCAGTAAAATTTGATCTGAACTGACACTTTGAGTTATTTTATATTTTTGTATGTAGTTGTACATGTTCCTACATAGAGAAACATCCAAAGAAGGGCAGAGCCCATAAACATGCATAAAAACTTGGCATAAAGAACATTTCAAGGCAATAGGAACACATACACAAACTTTTAGAGATACAAAGTCTTGGATCATTTTATTGAGATGTGTACAACTTTACACAAACTTAAAGAGATACAAAGTCTTAGATCATTTTGTTGAGATGTGTACAACCATTCACAAATATGACCTCTATCATACTAATAATACCATAATCTTTATTATCCTGAGGAAATGTGTATCACAAGTGTGCATTACAAAAACAGTTTGTACTAGAGCACATATGTTCATACCACAGTTAAACTTTACATGTGAAATTTACAACAGTAAGTTACATTTTGTTCAACATAATTGCCAAAGGAACAAACAGAGTTTGTGTCTATTTACATTCATGTCTTATATTTTCTTTCTGATGGTTAAATGTTCAACTCATATAGAATAGGGTGATTTTTTTTATGCTTAAACATTTTTATTACTTTCTTAGCAATGTTTTTCTCAAATAGGTGTCAGAGTGCGGTTTGTGAACTTATAAAGTTTATTTTTTGTTCACATTGCCATACCAGGTAGTGATGCTGAAACTTAAAATACTGCAGATATCAACATGGTAAAACATTGACAAGGCTTTTTCACTAAAACTAAGAGAGACCATTTTTCTTACTAACCTTGATCTTTGTTGTTTTTTTGGTGATGTAATCTGTGTGCAGTGAAATGTAATATATTGTCTAACACAGTTCCCAGGTACTTAAAGCTTTGAACTATTTCTAGGCTCTACCCAGCTACAGAAACAATATCACTTTCTTTCTTTTCCTTTTCAGAAATCAATTTCTTTGTTGTTGTTTTTTTACATTTAGTATTAAAAAATTGTCATGTCAGTATTTTTTTTTTTTTTTCTCTTAAATAATGACTCAGTCTGCCCTTTCTGAAAGCAGTGCAAGAAGAGCCAGGTCTTTTGCAAACTTAGTTAAGGAACAAAAATGACTGATTGAAGATCATTGGTTAATAGAATATACCCTATTGGTGATGTGGCTGCCACTTGGGGTCTCTGTGGCATTTTACGTCTCGTGAGACGATCTTTTCCCTTTGCAACTTCTTGTGTGACTAAAGAGGCCAATCCTTGATACACAGCTGCAATCACAGGTAGGGCATATAAAATCACCAGGCGCCATTGCATTTTCACCCTTCTTTCTGCTTCTGTTGTGTATGACATCTGCAATCTGTGACCCTTCCTTTATGCTCTCTCTCCATGTGGATCTGTCCAATGCCACCTCTTCCCAGTTGCCAGTGTCGATTTTGAAGAGCTTCATGTCGCGTTTGCATACATCCGTATAACGTAAAAGTGGGCGACCAGCGGCTCTCCTGCCTTCAATTAGATCGCCATACAGGATGTCCTGTGGAAGTCGACCTACTGGCATTCTACGAACGTGGCCAAGCCAGCCAAGGCGTCTGCTGCTGATAACAGAGCGGATGTCCTGGCATCCTGCTCTATGTAGCACTTCCTCATTTGTTATCTTATCTTGCCACCTTATTTTAAAGATCCGCCTTAGGCATCGGAGGTGGAAGACATTCAGCTTTTTTTCCTGCCATGAGTAGGTTGACCATGTTTCACTTCCGTACAGCAAGGTGATAAACACACAGGTCCGGTAGACTAGGGCTTTAGTACTGCTAGTCAGCAATATGTTGTCCCAGACTCTTTTCTGCAACCGTGACATGGTGGCCATTGCCTTGGCTATCCTGTTGTTTATGTCTTTATCCAGTAGGGTGTTGTTGGATATGATGGAGCCAAGGTAACAAAAGTGATCTGCTGATCAACAATTTCTAGTGGTTGGCCATTAATGCTTACTTGAGGTGCAGTGTTTGTGTTTTGGACAAGTATCTTAGTCTTGCTTTGACTGATGTTTAAGCCGAACTTCTGGCAAGCAGCAGATAGTTTGTCAACCATGGACTGTAGCTGGATATCAGAATCAGCCACAATAGCTGCATCATCAGCATACAGGAGTTCCCTGACGAGTAGCTTCCTAACCTTGGTTTTTGCCCGCAGCCTTGATACATTAAATAGTTTTCCAGAGGATCTTGTATGGAGAAACACACCTTCGTTTATGTCGCTGTACGCATAATGCAGTAGACAGGGCTCCATTGAATTTGACAGTACATTTAGTTTCCTCGTGAAAACATTCAATTAACTTCAGTAGTTTGGGAGGGCAACCTATTTTCCTCAGGAGTTTGAAAAGGCCACTTCTGCTGACCATGTCAAAAGCTTTAGTCAGATCGACAAAAACAATGTAAAGGGGTCTGTCTCTCTCTCTAAATTTCTCCTGCAGTAGTCGTAGAGAAGATATCATGTCTATAGTGGACCTACCACTCCTGAATCCACACTGAGACTCTGGGTAGACTCTAGAAGCTATCACTTGCAGCCTGGATAGTGCCACTCTAGCAAAGATCTTGCCCAATATACTGAGGAGAGAGATACCCCTATAGTTGTTGCAATCACTCCGATCCCCTTTGTTCTTGGGGTGCTCCTGTGTTAACTATATGTGTGTTTGTTAGACACTGTGCTCTTCACCCTAACTCTGATGTCTCTGTTTCTGAAACTCCTTAGTCCATTATATATTGACTTCTCTTCCCAGTCTTTTCATTGTTTCCACTAACACTATGGATTGTGAACAACCTTCTAACCTAAGTGTTGTCTGAGTCTAGCTATTTGTCATTACAAGTTCAAATGTACCATTATCTACACAGTTTCCCTTTTGGTATGTAAATTGTAAAGGGACTTACTAGAAAGGTCATTTAGTACAATTTAAACAAGTCTATCTTTAGATGTCAATGATCCAGGTTTTAAGTCCTTCATAATATTCTTTGACATAGCCACCATAGATTGAAATAGAAGAAACCACTTTTTGTTTTTTGTTCAAAAAATATCATTTAAAGTTTTCCTGTAATAGATTTTTTTCTGTCTTTTACATTCATTATAATATAATATAAAATTTAAAAAAAAAAAATTTAAAGTGAGATTTGATTTGATTTAATAAAAATTTATTTCAATGACAAATGTATTTTCTAAGACAAAATCTTAATTTTGACATTAAGCTTATCCTACCAAGACTAGGCCCCTCGCAAACAATTTTGCATAGGGCCCTGCAATTGTTAGGGCCGGCCCTGCATGTATTCAGTATTCACCTTATTGTATGTAATGAAATCACCTGGTGTATTTGTCAGGGAAAGAACTCAACTGTTTGATTTGGTGCAAATATAATCTCCAGGACTCCAAAGGCAATAAAAGAGAAGGAAGAAATACAGCTCTGTAGACTCTCAATTTTGTTTAAATGCCTAGCTTTCTCCTTGACCTGTGGCATTTTGATCAAGTCATAATAGTGCTTTATTAAATAACCATTTTCACTTTCTGGCCAACTCTAAGTATTTCTCACTGTTAAATGTAGTAGCACTTTTGGCTGCCTTTAGAAACCAATGTGTTGTGGAAGAGCTCACTATCACTATCAGATCATGTAGACCAAGCAGTGGACAACCTCTCACTATCAGATCATGTAGACCAAGCAGTGGACAACCTCTCACTATCAGATCATGTAGACCAAGCAGTGGACAACCTCTCACTATCAGATCATGTAGACCAAACAGTGGACAACCTCTCACTATCAGATCATGTAGACCAAGCAGTGGACAACCTCTCACTATCAGATCCTGTAGACCAAGCAGTGGACAACCTTTCACTATCAGATCCTGTAGACCAAGCAGTGGACAACCTCTCACTATCAGATCATGTAGACCAAGCAGTGGACAACCTCTCACTATCAGATCATGTAGACCAAGCAGTGGACAACCTCTCACTATCAGATCATGTAGACCAAGCAGTGGACAACCTCTCACTATCAGATCATGTAGACCAAGCAGTGGACAACCTCTCACTATCAGATCATGTAGACCAAGCAGTGGACAACCTCTCACTATCAGATCATGTAGACCAAGCAGTGGACAACCTTTCACTATCAGATCCTGTAGACCAAGCAGTGGACAACCTCTCACTATCAGATCCTGTAGACCAAACAGTGGACAACCTCTCACTATCAGATCCTGTAGACCAAACAGTGGACAACCTCTCACTATCAGATCATGTAGACCAAGCAGTGGACAACCTCTCACTATCAGATCCTGTAGACCAAGCAGTGGACAACCTTTCACTATCAGATCCTGTAGACCAAGCAGTGGACAACCTCTCACTATCAGATCCTGTAGACCAAGCAGTGGACAACCTCTCACTATCAGATCATGTAGACCAAGCAGTGGACAACCTCTCACTATCAGATCATGTAGACCAAGCAGTGGACAACCTCTCACTATCAGATCATGTAGACCAAGCAGTGGACAACCTCTCACTATCAGATCATGTAGACCAAGCAGTGGACAACCTCTCACTATCAGATCATGTAGACCAAGCAGTGGACAACCTTTCACTATCAGATCCTGTAGACCAAGCAGTGGACAACCTCTCACTATCAGATCCTGTAGACCAAACAGTGGACAACCTCTCACTATCAGATCCTGTAGACCAAACAGTGGACAACCTCTCACTATCAGATCATGTAGACCAAGCAGTGGACAACCTCTCACTATCAGATCATGTAGACCAAGCAATGGACAACCTCTCACTATCAGATCATGTAGACCAAGCAGTGGACAACCTCTCACTATCAGATCATGTAGACCAAGCAGTGGACAACCTCTCACTATCAGATCATGTAGACCAAGCAGTGGACAACCTCTCACTATCAGATCATGTAGACCAAACAGTGGACAACCTCTCACTATCAGATCCTGTAGACCAAGCAGTGGACAACCTCTCACTATCAGATCATGTAGACCAAGCAGTGGACAACCTCTCACTATCAGATCATGTAGACCAAGCAGTGGACAACCTCTCACTATCAGATCATGTAGACCAAGCAGTGGACAACCTCTCACTATCAGATCATGTAGACCAAGCAGTGGACAACCTCTCACTATCAGATCATGTAGACCAAGCAGTGGACAACCTCTCACTATCAGATCATGTAGACCAAGCAGTGGACAACCTCTCACTATCAGATCATGTAGACCAAGCAGTGGACAACCTCTCACTATCAGATCATGTAGACCAAGCAGTGGACAACCTCTCACTATCAGATCATGTAGACCAAGCAGTGGACAACCTCTCACTATCAGATCCTGTAGACCAAGCAGTGGACAACCTCTCACTATCAGATCATGTAGACCAAGCAGTGGACAACCTCTCACTATCAGATCCTGTAGACCAAACAGTGGACAACCTCTCACTATCAGATCATGTAGACCAAGCAGTGGACAACCTCTCACTATCAGATCATGTAGACCAAGCAGTGGACAACCTCTCACTATCAGATCATGTAGACCAAGCAGTGGACAACCTCTCACTATCAGATCATGTAGACCAAGCAGTGGACAACCTCTCACTATCAGATCATGTAGACCAAGCAGTGGACAACCTCTCACTATCAGATCATGTAGACCAAGCAGTGGACAACCTCTCACTATCAGATCATGTAAACCAAGCAGTGGACAACCTTTGGTCCTGAAATATTGGTGAGAGCAACTCTTTCTTCCAGAGTGTTACCACCAAAGTTTCAACAGGGGCAGTACAAACAGACATTTTCTGCTGAATGCCTATGTGTAGGCACTGCTTATTGTTTAAAAGCGTGCTATGCAGGGAACATTTTTAATTGGTGAATTTGATTAAAGAAGGACAGTATTATAAAGCTCGCCCACCCAAAAAAAAAAAAAAACCTTTTAAAAAAAGTTCAGCAGCTTATATTGACTGGATAGAGAAGACCAGGTTTCCTAAAAACTTTTTACATTTTACAATGATATAGGACTCTCCTGATAATAGGTAAAGATGGCAAAAAGAAAACTTAAATTTACCGCCATCTGTCTTTGGATTTTCTTTACACTGGATGTGATAAAACATGTACGGTAGGTCACAACTAAGCCTAGGTGAAATAATGCACTGTTTGCTTTCATCTTTGGACTCTTACTTTGTCTGAAGTGTCCCCTGGAAGTTACATTCATTTTGGATATCAATAGACTGAGGGTCCATACCACCAGCATTTGGGATATCAATAGACTGAGCGTCCATACCACCAGCATTTGGGATATCAATAGAATGAGTGTCCATACCACCAGTATTTGGGATATCAATAGAATGAGTGTCCATACCACCAGTATTTGGGATATCAATAGACTGAGTGTCCATACCACCAGTATTGGGGATATCAATAGACTGAGGGTCCATACCACCAGTATTTGGGATATCAATAGACTGAGCGTCCATACCATCAGTATTTGGGATATCAATATACTGAGTGTCCATACCACCAGTATTGGGGATATCAATAGACTGAATGTCCATACCACCAGTATTTGGGATATCAATAGACTGAGTGTCCATACCACCAGTATTTGGGATATCAATAGACTGAGTGTCCATACCACCAGTATTTGGGATATCAATAGACTGAGTGTCCATACCACCAGAGTATTTACCATGATACCACCAGTATTTACAATGATGTTACCCTGAAGTACTAATAGAATAATATTTCTATGTTTATCTGGAATGTTTTAAAATGTCAAATCCAAACTTTGTAGTCTTTCAAATTGAGTCCTGTCCATACACGGACACATTTCATTAATGAAATCTCAGTAACAAACCAACACACTTTCATTTTTTCGAAAACAAAAAGAAATTAAAACAGAACTCAAAGAAAACCTACAATGCATTTTATTTAAAAACAACCAAAAATTATTTGTACACTTGTGATGGATGGACATCTGGTGAATGACTTTATACAATGTAAATTGACATATTGATGGACACCATGTTAGTACTGACCCAACACATTAAGGAAGTAGTAAAACATGATTAGGATACACACAGACAGGTGTCAAAATAGTTTTAAAATAGTCACTAATGATTTTGAAAAAAAAAAAGTCAAAAAACAACATTGATAACTTAAATAACAAGTGCTTTGGAACTCATGGAGCTGTAATAGTTTAAAAAATTATACATATTGAAAAAAAATCTTAAATATTTCAGAAATATCACCATTCTGTTTTTTTTCCATAAGCATTTATATTTATGCTTTATTTTTTTGTATGTTAATTTTGAAACATCACAGGATTGAATAATGCATGAATGTTGTTTGTATCACTATTGGGGGGTAGTGGTGTCTTGTAGACAACAAAATGAGAACCACTGTATTCATGGAATACTTTCAACAAATAAAAATACAATTAAAATATCAGTAATTTAATCTAATCATAATCAATTACAAAAAAATAAGGACTTCATTCAACAAAAACACACATACACACAAATGCTAGAACTGAGTTAATTCCCAAAGAGAATGACATTGATTTATTGTTGAAATATTGATTGAATGACTCAACATTGTCACCAGTAGTCCTCCTTTCATCAGCAGAACTTCATCTAACAGTAGTATAGGCCCAGTATAGGGTACTACAATATATCCGATAATCTCACAAGTATAGGGCATTTATTCAAGCTCACATTTCTATCAGACACACACTTGGTCATACCGCCCAGCGTTACTAAAACTTGTTATTATTCCACATTTATTAGAACTGATACTCAGCAACATGCCCATCTCCCATTCTCCTGTGTTCACTGTGCTATACTTCATACACTGAGAATGAAATGACTTAACATAGAGAAAATAGGTGCCAGAATGTGATATGAACACTGCAAGTTAAAATAAGAATATGACATGATAAGAAAGTCTTATATATTGTAAAAGTTTCCAAAAAACTATTTTATCTCTCCTCCGGCCTCCCCCCTCTCTCCAATTGTTGATTGGAGAAGCTACAAATGTTAAACAACTGAATCAAATAAGAGAACTCAATGATATGGCTGCAATAGAATTGAAGAACTAGGCCCAGAATATGTTCTCTATTGTATTCTTTTACCTGAAATCTGTTAATTTCTTTCCATTTATGAAGATGTTGATTATATTAATACAAACTTTAAAATAAATTCTTCTAGATAGCAATAATAAAATACATAATATCAAATTACACATTTAAACAGTTTTGATATATCAGAGTAAACCAAATAATTGATAAAGTGATATAGAATGTCCACAAGAGTTGAGACTTTTGTCCTGTATTATGTCCTAGGATTTGTAAGGAAGCTTCTGGAAAACAAAACAGATAAATAGATTATTTGACTCTGTAACACTAAAAATGAAGAGTTTGGACATGAGTTTATCCTAGAGGTGGTAGGCCTACACTTTGCTGTGTATGGAATGAATGCATAATGAAAAGAGAAGGAGAACTACTACAGAGAACAAAAACTACACTGTCTAGCTAATAGCCTACAAGAAAACTGAAGCATACATTCAAGTGTGACTTGGGTCAATGCATCTTTACAAATGTCAAAGGATAAAGCAATAGTAGTTTTTAACAAGCTTATCTAAGGGCAATAGCTCCACATTTACAACTAGATTTCTCAATACTAAAATGATTTATTTCCACTTTTCTGTATCAAACAAAATAACCACTAATTAATTGACTAATTTGTAAATATTTTTGATTAATTCCTAACATTAGCTTACCAGGTCTAGATGTTGGAAGTTTTCGTTTATCTGACTGACCATTGATCAGTTCGTTTTTCTCTAAGCTGACTCCAGTTCTTCCCTTGGATTTGTAAGGTGAGATCTAAAGTTACAGGTAAACAATGTGAAGATCAAATTTGTCAGAAAAGCACATGACTAGAAATAACTTAGAGCTAGACTAAATGATGTCTACGTGAAAAGCCTCTATTGCACATTCTTACCAAAAATGTGTCATTTTAGTAACGCCCCTCCTTTTTTTTTCTCCACAGGAAACACCACTAATATATATATATACATACATACAGTGCTTTTTTTTGTTTGTAAAATAATAGGTGCCGGTACTCAATGATGGATCGTCTAACTTTTAACTACTAATAAATTATTAATAAACGTTAAAATTTAAGAAAAGTAATACTTTTTTCGCTACATTGAAAAGGTGCCGGTACGCCGTACTGTGCGTACTGTCACAAAAAAGCACTGTATATAGATGTACTTTTGTGTCTGACATTTAGAAGTACGTTTGTGTGTGACATTTAGAAGTACGTTTGTGTGTGACATTTAGATGTATGTGTGTGACATTAAGATGTATGTGTGTGACAATGTGTAACCCAGAATCTAATAGCCTGTAAGGTAAAAATTCAAGTCTACAAACTTCCTTCCAAATCTCCTCTTTGATTTGGTTCTTTGATATTTTCACAATACTCACCTCACTGATCTGGTCATGTCAATATAGTTCAAGTCACATGTTTGACCTGGTTATGTCAATATAGTTCAAGTCACATGTTTGACCTGGTTATGTTAGTATTTTTTAAGATACTCACCTCACTGATCTGGTCATGTCAATATAGTTCAAGGCACATGTTTGACCTGGTTATGTCAATATAGTTCAAGTCACATGTTTAATCTGGTTATGTCAATATAGTTCAAGTCACATGTTTAATCTGGTTATGTCAATATAGTTCAAGTCACATGTTTGATCTGGTTATGTAAATATAGTTCAAGTCACATGTTTAACCTGGTTATGTTAGTATTATTTAAGATACTTGCCTCTTTGATCTGGTTATGAGGTTGATTAGCTCTGCTATTTAGATAGTGATAGGAACTTGTTGTGCTGATCAGAGCTGGGGTCGTTTTCTTTTTTTCTTTGTACTCTGCAACACATCAGGGACAAAATTAAATCATGATGTCTCAAACATTTGAATAATGTAATGATGTCTCAAACATTTGAATAATGTAATGATGTCTCAAACAATTGAATAATGTAATGATGTCTCAAACATTTGAATAACGTAATGATGTCTCAAACAATTGAATACTGTAATGATGTCTCAAACAATTGAATAATGTAATGATGTCTCAAACATTTGAATAATGTAATGATGTCTCAAACATTTGAATAATGTAATGATGTCTCAAACATTTGAATAACGTAATGATGTCTCAAACATTTGAATAATGTAATGATGTCTCAAACGATTGAATAACGTAATGATGTCTCAAACATTTGAATAACGTAATGATGTCTCAAACAATTGAATACTGTAATGATGTCTCAAACAATTGAATAATGTAATGATGTCTCAAACATTTGAATAATGTAATGATGTCTCAAACATTTGAATAACGTAATGATGTCTCAAACATTTGAATAATGTAATGATGTCTCAAACAATTGAATAACGTAATGATGTCTCAAACATTTGAATAACGTAATGATGTCTCAAACAATTGAATAAAATAATAATGATGTCTCAAAAAATTGAATAACATAATGATGTCACAAACCATTCAAATGTTTTAAGAACTCGTGCGCCAATGTTTATTATTATTTCGTCAAAGTTCTCCTGGTGACAAAAACTTTTTTTTTTAGCCTAACTAAACCTTGTGACGTAATAGTCTAACTAAACCTTGTGACGTAATAGCCTAACTAAACCTTGTGACGTAATAGTCTAACTAAACCTTGTGACGTAATGGTCTAAATAAACCTTGTGACGTAATGGTCTAACTCAACCTTGTGACGTAATGGTCTAAATAAACCTTCTGACGTAATGGTCTAAATAAACCTTGTGACGTAATGGTCTAACTAAACCTTGTGACGTTATGGTCTAAATAAACCTTGTGACGTAATGATCTAACTCAACCTTGTGACGTAATGGTCTAAATAAACCTTCTGACGTAATGGAAAGTATTTTCCCGTTGACATCATTCGGATTGATTTATAAAATGAAATGTGCACAAATTAACCCATATCAACTCTCTCGTCTGGACAAAGACATTTTAAATCCAACTACGTCCCCAGGGCCGGCCTTATGCATAGGCAAACTAGGCGGCTGCCTAGGACCTATGACCTCCGAGTGGTGGGGGCCTCCCACAGGTCTGAAAACAATTTTTTTAAAGATAAGAAATAATTAAACTTAGTGCCCAGTGTTATTGTTGGGGTACACTGGAATGACTAGGTTTTAAATAAATTGAGTCATTTTATTTTTTGCTGTTTATTTTTTTTATTTTATTTTTCATTTGGGGCCACCAAAGTCACTTTGCCTAAGGCCTCCAATTATCTAAGGCCGGCCCTGCAGCCGTGTGACGTAGTGGAAAGTTTGTTCCCTTTGATGTCATGTGGAACTATTTCATTAATAAAAGTACATGGACTCCTCGCTCGGTTAAATGATTTCAGAACCACGAGTACCGATGTCTTTTACGAACGCTCATATTCGAGTATATTCGAGTGATCCATCTGGGCGCATCTTTTGTCTCCCGAGACGGAATATATATATTGGTCTTGGGCTATTTATTTATTTATATTTATATGAATATTATATGGCTCCTTCTGTCTCGGAAGACATTGAATGTGTCCAGATGTTTCACTGATTTTTGTTATTCGAGTATAGAAAACATAGATTCGAGTTCTTAGTTTATGTATCTTTGTTATTCGAGTATAGAAAACATAGATTCGGGTTCTTAGTTCATGTATCTTTGTTATTCGAGTATAGAAAACATAGATTCGGGTTCTTAGTTTATGTATCTTTGTTATTCGAGTATAGAAAACATAGATTCGGGTTCTTAGTTTATGTATCTTTGTTATTCGAGTATAGAAAACATAGATTCGGGTTCTTAGTTTATGTATCTTTGTTATTCGAGTATAGAAAACATAGATTCGGGTTCTTAGTTTATGTATCTTTGTTATTCGAGTATAGAGAACATAGATTCGGGTTCTTGGTTTATGTATCTTTGTTATTCGAGTTTAGAAAACATAGATTCGGGTTCTTAGTTTATGCAAATCGATTGTTTCTAATTTAAAATTATATTTCATTAAGGTCCAAATGTTTCATGATCACTATTCGTTCATAAAGGTCACGACTTCAAATTGTATGTACATATCACGCATAGTGTTTAGAATCTCATTGGGGTTATTAGCAGATCTAGATTCTAGGACTATGTTGTCATTACATTGCGATATTACTTTTTTTTAAAGGGAAAATAATTACTTGGCTTGAATATTGTTTATCTCTGAGCAGATCGCCTCTGATCATACAAACTCTCTTTGTAAACTTGTTCTATTTATAGTTGTGTTTAGATTAAACTTGAAACGATATTTTTAGATGTGGATTATTTTACTACTAAAAGTATTACAAATTATTTTGAACTTCTGTTTCTGATACCTATAGATGTTTGATTCGCTAAATTTGCAAAATGTTTCTCCATCTTTTAATTTCTCAATGTAAATTAGTAAAAAGAAACTTAACCTTAAGATATCCTGTTGCCCATTTTGTAATTATTTTCTGTTTATTAATCTCTTTTTTTTAATTGTAAATATATTTCTAGACAAAACATTTGATACATTTCCTAGTCAGTTTATAGAAGACTTGGAAAAGCAGGAAACAAGTTTAGTTCTTACTTCATCTGATGAACTCCAGGGAACAAATCTACACACACTGGTTGAACAATACACACTCTGGTTGAACAATACACACACTGGTTGAACAATACACACACTGGTTGAACAATACACACACTGGTTGAACAATACACACACTGGTTGAACAATACACACACTGGTTGAACAATACACACACTGGTTGAACAATACACACTCTGGTTGAACAATACACACTCTGGTTGAACAATACACACACTGGTTGAACAATACACACACTGGTTGAACAATACACACACTGGTTGAACAATACACACTCTGGTTGAACAATACACACACTGGTTGAACAATACACACAATGGTTGAACAATACACACTCTGGTTGAACAATACACACACTGGTTGAACAATACACTCTGGTTGAACAATACACACTCTGGTTGAACAATACACACACTGGTTGAACAATACACACACTGGTTGAACAATACACACACTGGTTGAACAATACACACTCTGGTTGAACAATACACACACTGGTTGAACAATACACACACTGGTTGAACAATACACACTCTGGTTGAACAATACACACACTGGTTGAACAATACACACACTGGTTGAACAATACACACACTGGTTGAACAATACACACACTGGTTGAACAATACACACGCTGGTTGAACAATACACACACTGGTTGAACAATACACACACTGGTTGAACAATACACACTCTGGTTGAACAATACACACTCTGGTTGAACAATACACACACTGGTTGAACAATACACACACTGGTTGAACAATACACACTCTGGTTGAACAATACACACACTGGTTGAACAATACACACTCTGGTTGAACAATACACACACTGGTTGAACAATACACACAATGGTTGAACAATACACACTCTGGTTGAACAATACACACACTGGTTGAACAATACACTCTGGTTGAACAATACACACACTGGTTGAACAATACACACACTGGTTGAACAATACACACACTGGTTGAACAATACACACACTGGTTGAACAATACACACTCTGGTTGAACAATACACACACTGGTTGAACAATACACACACTGGTTGAACAATACACACTCTGGTTGAACAATACACACACTGGTTGAACAATACACACACTGGTTGAACAATACACACACTGGTTGAACAATACACACACTGGTTGAACAATACACACGCTGGTTGAACAATACACACACTGGTTGAACAATACACACACTGGTTGAACAATACACACTCTGGTTGAACAATACACACACTGGTTGAACAATACACACACTGGTTGAACAATACACACTCTGGTTGAACAATACACACACTGGTTGAACAATACACACACTGGTTGAACAATACACACACTGGTTGAACAATACACACTCTGGTTGAACAATACACACACTGGTTGAACAATACACACACTGGTTGAACAATACACACTCTGGTTGAACAATACACACTCTGATTGAACAATACAAACACTGGTTGAACAATACACACACTGGTTGAACAATACACACTCTGGTTGAACAATACACACTCTGGTTGAACTATACACACTCTGGTTGAACAATACACACACTGGTTGAACAATACACACACATGTTGAACAATACACACACTGGTTGAACAATACACACACATGTTGAACAAACATCAGCAAAAGATCTGATTAGTTCTTTGTCACTTTTCAATTCGCTATGCAAATAACCAATGTCTCTATTGTTTACATCAATTCCAATGAATGAAGACTGACCTTCTAGCACCATCTTGTCCCGAGCATGTCCCATGTCATTAGATGCGAAACAAAAATATTCCCCGAAGTCACTTGACTGTATGTTTTTGATCGTCAGATAAATGGAGAGTTTTTGTTCTTCTTCGATATAAGATGAGGCCTCAGACTGTTCAGGAGACATGATTAGAAGAATTCATTCAGAATAGAATACTTAATATAAGTAGCGCTGTTAACAAACACAGAGTCAAGGCACACTAAAAACACAACAGACATGAGAAAATAAAAATATGCAAATCTTTGCTTATCTTATTTTGAACAATTAATTCTCAATGTTCTTCTTGAATTAAGGGAAGCAATTATTTTTTGCTAGCAAAATTGGAAGCCAATTCCAAAAATCTTTGGGTCATGTAGGGCCTACAGAAAAGGTTTACAAACTAAATTTTGAGGTAGAACTAGAAGTGATGAATTCACCGAGAGCAAGACTCTAATAGGGATATACAAATGATAGAGCGATCAGTTCACTCAAGAACGTGGACATTGGATCATTAGAGATGCACAAAGTTTGGCGTCATTTCTCTGGGAAGCTATAAACTAACCACTAAACCAGCTACTTTGTCACGTCTGGAACTCAGATATTTCTTGACAAGATTTTAGAAGGTTGACATTGCTCCTAGTGCTACTCTTCTATAAATCACCATTCATTGATGAGACTTTGAAAAAAAAAGAAACAGATGAGATAACTTGTAAAAAAAATTCGCTGCATTTACCATATACTTCTCTGAAGTAAACAACCGTTTAAATCCAAACTCCCAGAATGCCTCTCCATGTGGATATCCTGTTACTGTACACTCTAGGATGGTATCTTTTCCAATGGCTTGTGATATTGTATCCGAAGCAACCTTTACTTCCGGTGGAACTGATCGGTGAAAAATAAACCATTACGTCATTCACTTCCTAAGGCGCTATGTGCTTTGATTTACACACAGGGAATGAGGGTCAACATGGTTTAATTTAAGCTACAGGGGACATAAAGATTACAAGCTATTTGATTTCCTAACACCTTGTTCAACGATATGGCCAAAATGTTATGAGAACGTATCCGTTGACTACAGACATCTATTAGAGAAGATATTTAGATTGTCATTGCTAATAGTGATTTATTTGTGACCTAAACATTTATCTCTAGACTACAGACATCTATTAGAGAAGATATTTAGATTGTCATTGCTAATAGTGATTTATTTGTGACCTAAACATTTATCTCTAGACTACAGACATCTATTAGAGAAGATATTTAGATTGTCATTGCTAATAGTGATTTATTTGTGACCTAAACATTTATCTCTAGACTACAGACATCTATTAGAGAAGATATTTAGATTGTCATTGCTAATAGTGATTTATTTGTGACCTAAACATTTATCTCTAGAATAAAACTTTAATTCATTGGTTGAAGAAACAAGACTTCTAACATTTCACTTTGACAGTTGTGGCTTTTGTTGCTATCGGTGTCACGCCATTGTCAGCTTCACACTCGTACACTCCCCCGCAATGTCGTGTGATGTTGTAAATGTTGAGAATCTCTCCGGCTGTACCTATTCCTGGAGAGACAAAAATAATCTTTTATTTTATCTCATTGTCTAGACCTATGTTGTGAGACCAAGATTTAACAAGAACTTCAAGTTGAGACCAAAAGAACGATATTCTCCTCCAAATATCAAATTGACATTAGAGCCTGTGTATCTAGGACATGACATTAGAGCTGTGTATCTAGGACATGACATTAGAGCTGTGTATCTAGGGCATGACATTAGAGCTGTGTATCTAGGACATGACATTAGAGTTGTGTATCTAGGGCATGACATTAAAACTGTGTATTTCGGACATGAGTTTAGAGTTGTGTATCTATCTATCTAATCTAAATAATAAAAAAAAAGAATAAAAATAACATTCCAATAAACTACTTTTTGTTGACAACATCCATTTGGAATAAATGAAGATCTAGAATCCATGCCAAAGATTTTAAAAAATATTTTGTTGTTGTTTTTTTTTAGTACAAATTAAACGTTGAGCTTTATCAGTAGTGGTAATGATTAGTCACTAAAATGGCTCTATTGGATAATAGATTTATCAATAAATAATCAATATACTTTAAAAAGTCTTTGTTATTAAACATGGACAGAAAGTGTCACTGACTAGTGACTACGTCAGTAAAATGTCTTACAGCATGTCATTCAAGTGTTTCAGAACAAACAGTTATTGTCATTAAGCATGGCAGATAGTTGTTATTGAAATGTGTCAGTAAGTTGTTCTATAACATCTCAGGAATCTGTTCATGTCAGTTTTATGAGTAAAGGCACTAAGATCCCAAATATTCTAACTAGGAAAAGTCAGTTTTATGAGTAAAGGCACAAAGATCCCAAATATTCTAACTAGGAAAAGTCAGTTTTATGAGTAAAGGCACAAAGATCCCAAATATTCTAACTAGGAAAAGTCAGTTTTATGAGTAAAGGCACAAAGATCCCAAATATTCTAACTAGGAAAAGTCAGTTTTATGAGTGAAGGCGCAAAGATCCCAAATATTCTAACTAGGAAAAGTCAGTTTTATGAGTAAAGGCACAATAACCCCAGACATTCTAACTAGGAAAAGTCAGTTCTATGAGTGAAGGCACAAAGATCCCAAACATTCTTACTAGGAAATGGCGTGCATGACTCACTGTCTGTTGGCTCTCCTTTCACGCTTGACTTTCTGTACCACGTGACTGTTGGTTTCGGCATTCCTGTAGCATTGCAGGTCAGAGTGACTTTCTCTCCTTCTCTGAAGATCAACGTGTTCTCGTTTGGCTCGGACAGAATTCTGGGAGGGACTGAAAGGACATAAAATTAATTGGATGGAAGAAGATGCAATGATACATGGACGCGGGATAGAAAAACTCTTCATGTCCTGAGCTCAGTTTTGTTTGTTTCTCATTTCGTGCTAAAACAAAATGGTGGATTTTCTTTACTTTTTAGCCCTAGCACAGTATGAGCATTGGGACTACAAGCTGCCTCGGTAAGTCTTGACTTTGGGATTGGTGAAATCTTGGTGTATCCGGTCTAAATCAAAGGCTTAGATATCATAAACTAGAATAGGTGACCCGACAAAATTGTGCCGACTTAATAGCGCGAACAAAATAGTGCCGACTTAATAGCGCGAACAAAATAGTGCCGACTTAATAGCGCGAACAAAATAGTGCCGACTTAATAGCGCGAACAAAATAGTGCCGACTTAATAGCGCGAACAAAATAGTGCCGACTTAATAGCGCGAACAAAATAGTGCCGACTTAATAGCGCGAACAAAATAGTGCCGACTTAATAGCGCATACTTCTATGTGATGTATATAAAAGTACCGGATTTCACTAAGTGCTAGTCCTGGATAGCATTAAGGTCTCTTCTTCTAAAAGTATGCCAAATTTTCAGAGAAAGAGAATACTTTAAAATTTTATCTCATTCTCCTTTTTCACCAATATTTAAAATGCATAACTTGCTAAAAAATTTATGATTTTGAAATGCGTTGACCCTGTTCAAGGATAGGGTTTGATGATGAGTGTGTTACACATATGTGTTATAGTATAATCAGAAATCTTGATTATTTGCAGCATCTCTCTTTAATCAAACAATGGCGTCTCTTTGACAAACTTTTGGATTAGTTAAGATGGCGATCACATTTCTTACACCACCAAATCTCAGGTAGTGACTGACCAATTCAATCATCAATTTTGCTATTTCCTGTCCCTCTATGTGTAACACCATCACTTAGATATCCAAACTCAGAAGTGTCAATTTGGATTGTAGGCCTAAAGCTTCCCTTCTCTTCCAAGCAATGAAACACACCCTTCATGAGACAAGAATACCCCCCCCCCCCTCAACCGGCCCTCCTCTCAGTATGTACATTCTTTTCCATGAATAAAATCATCAGTTGTTTTTTTTCTTAAACGTTGTGTAAATCTGACAAGTCTGGAGGTGTCTTTGTTTTTGAAGTGCACTTTTGGAATTGAAATAAATTATATATTTTGAATTCTTTATTTTAGCTTATTATAATTCTTGCATAATGTTTTCATAATTATATTTTACGATATCTAAAGTTTTCCTGCAAAATGACCGAAAAATAATTATAACATTAAAATAAAACATAATATTGGCTCTATTTTCTATTTTACGATATCTAAAGTTTTTCCTGCAAAATGACCGAAAAATAATTATAACATTAAAATAAAACATAATATTGGCTCTATTTTCTATTTTACGATATCTAAAGTTTTCCTGCAAAATGACCGAAAAATAATTATAACATTAAAATAAAACATAATATTGGCTCTATTTTCTATTTTACGACATCTGAAGTCTTTCTTGCAAAATGACTGAAATATATTTTGTCCGCGCTATTTAGTCGGGGGACCGCTAAAAAGATATTGAACATCCAATATCATGATATTTTAGATATTTCAAAGTTCTGATGCAACGGCTACTTTTTTTTCTTTTCTGAAAGCGAAAATTTTAATTTACAACTATTTACTATTATTAGTAAAAAAAAAACACGGGAGACTATTTTAGTAAGTAAGGTGAGCATTTCAAGTATTTAAAACCCATTTATGCAAACAGTTTAATATTTTTTGACATGCTAGATAGCACTTTACAAAACAATTCATTCAATGAGATAATCCTTCAATAATATCAGTTAGGCCAGGTTCTCGTTGAACGATATCTTCATAACTATAAGTAAATTACGAGAATTAACAACGTAATAATAATAAACATCTTACAGTATAGGTCTACATCTTAATAATAAAAACGACGGCACTAGCAACACTTTCAACACAATCATATTACTTCTTCTTGTATGGACGGAGATAGGTTTCTAGTTGTTGATAGTTTGTAGTTCATAGTTTCTGACGGATATAGGTTTCTAGTTGTTGATAGTTTGTAGTTCATAGTTTCTGACGGAGATAGGTTTCTAGTTGTTGATAGTTTGTAGTTCATAGTTTCTGACGGAGATAGGTTTCTAGTTGTTGATAGTTTGTAGTTCATAGTTTCTGACAGAGATAGGTTTCTAGTTGTTGATAGTTTGTAGTTCATAGTCTCTGACAGAGATAGGTTTCTAGTTGTTGATAGTTTGTAGTTCATAGTCTCTGACAGAGATAGGTTTCTAGTTGTTGATAGTTTGTAGTTCATAGTTTCTGACAGAGATAGGTTTCTAGTTGTTGATAGTTTGTAGTTCATAGTTTCTGACAGAGATAGGTTTCTAGTTGTTGATAGTTTGTAGTTCAAAGTTTCTGACAGAGAAAGGTTTCTAGTTGTTGATAGTTTGTAGTTCATAGTTTCTGACAGAGATAAGGTTCTAGTTGTTGATAGTTTGTAGTTCATAGTTTCTGACAGAGATAGGTTTCTAGTTGTTGATAGTTTGAAGTTCATAGTTTCTGACAAAGATAAGGTTGTAGTTGCTGATAGTTTGTAGTTCATAGTTTCTGACAGAGATAGGTTTCTAGTTGTTGATAGTTTGTAGTTCATAGTTTCTGACAGAGATAGGTTTCTAGTTGTTGATAGTTTGTAGTTCATAGTTTCTGACAGAGATAGGTTTCTAGTTGTTGATAGTTTGTAGTTCATAGTTTCTGACAGAGATAGGTTTCTAGTTGTTGATAGTTTGTAGTTCATAGTTTCTGACAGAGATAGGTTTCTAGTTGTTGATAGTTTGTAGTTCATAGTTTCTGACAGAGATAGGGTTCTAGTTGTTGATAGTTTGTAGTTCATAGTTTCTGACAGAGATAAGGTTGTAGTTGCTGATAGTTTGTAGTTCATAGTTTCTGACAGAGATAGCGTTCTAGTTGTTGATAGTTTGTAGTTCATAGTTTCTGACGGAGATAAGGTTGTAGTTGTTGATAGTTTGTAGTTCATAGTTTCTGACAGAGATAGGTTTCTAGTTGTTGATAGTTTGTAGTTCATAGTTTCTGACAGAGATAGGTTTCTAGTTGTTGATAGTTTGTAGTTCATAGTTTCTGACAGAGATAGGTTTCTAGTTGTTGATAGTTTGTAGTTCATAGTTTCTGACAGAGATAGGTTTCTAGTTGTTGATAGTTTGTAGTTCATAGTTTCTGACAGAGATAGGTTTCTAGTTGTTGATAGTTTGTAGTTCATAGTTTCTGACAGAGATAGGTTTCTAGTTGTTGATAGTTTGTAGTTCAAAGTTTCTGACAGAGAAAGGTTTCTAGTTGTTGATAGTTTGTAGTTCATAGTTTCTGACAGAGATAAGGTTCTAGTTGTTGATAGTTTGAAGTTCATAGTTTCTGACAGAGATAGGTTTCTAGTTGTTGATAGTTTGAAGTTCATAGTTTCTGACAGAGATAGGTTTCTAGTTGTTGATAGTTTGTAGTTCATAGTTTCTGACGGAGATAGGGTTGTAGTTGTTGATAGTTTGTAGTTCATAGTTTCTGACAGAGATAAGGTTGTAGTTGTTGATAGTTTGTAGTTCATAGTTTCTGACAGAGATAAGGTTGTAGTTGCTGATAGTTTGTAGTTCATAGTTTCTGACAGAGATAGCGTTCTAGTTGTTGATAGTTTGTAGTTCATAGTTTCTGACGGAGATAAGGTTGTAGTTGTTGATAGTTTGTAGTTCATAGTTTCTGACAGAGATAGGTTTCTAGTTGTTGATAGTTTGTAGTTCATAGTTTCTGACAGAGATAGGTTTCTAGTTGTTGATAGTTTGAAGTTCATAGTTTCTGACGGAGATAGGTTTCTAGTTGTTGATAGTTTGAAGTTCATAGTTTCTGACAGAGATAGGTTTCTAGTTGTTGATAGTTTGAAGTTCATAGTTTCTGACAGAGATAGGTTTCTAGTTGTTGATAGTTTGTAGTTCATAGTTTCTGACGGAGATAGGGTTGTAGTTGTTGATAGTTTGTAGTTCATAGTTTCTGACAGAGATAAGGTTGTAGTTGTTGATAGTTTGTAGTTCATAGTTTCTGACAGAGATAAGGTTGTAGTTGCTGATAGTTTGTAGTTCATAGTTTCTGACAGAGATAGCATTCTAGTTGTTGATAGTTTGTAGTTCATAGTTTCTGACGGAGATAAGGTTGTAGTTGTTGATAGTTTGTAGTTCATAGTTTCTGACAGAGATAGGTTTCTAGTTGTTGATAGTTTGTAGTTCATAGTTTCTGACAGAGATAGGTTTCTAGTTGTTGATAGTTTGTAGTTCATAGTTTCTGACAGAGATAGGTTTCTAGTTGTTGATAGTTTGTAGTTCATAGTTTCTGACAGAGATAAGGTTGTAGTTGCTGATAGTTTGTAGTTCATAGTTTCTGACAGAGATAGCGTTCTAGTTGTTGATAGTTTGTAGTTCATAGTTTCTGACGGAGATAAGGTTGTAGTTGTTGATAGTTTGTAGTTCATAGTTTCTGACGGAGATAAGGTTGTAGTTGTTGATAGTTTGTAGTTCATAGTTTCTGACAGAGATAGGTTTCTAGTTGTTGATAGTTTGTAGTTCATAGTTTCTGACAGAGATAGGTTTCTAGTTGTTGATAGTTTGTAGTTCATAGTTTCTGACAGAGATAGGTTTCTAGTTGTTGATAGTTTGTAGTTCATAGTTTCTGACAGAGATAGGGTTCTAGTTGTTGATAGTTTGTAGTTCATAGTTTCTGACAGAGATAAGGTTGTAGTTGCTGATAGTTTGTAGTTCATAGTTTTTGACAGAGATAGCGTTCTAGTTGTTGATAGTTTGTAGTTCATAGTTTCTGACAGAGATAGGTTTCTAGTTGTTGATAGTTTGTAGTTCATAGTTTCTGACAGAGATAGGTTTCTAGTTGTTGATAGTTTGTAGTTCATAGTTTCTGACAGAGATAGGTTTCTAGTTGTTGATAGTTTGTAGTTCATAGTTTCTGACAGAGATAGGGTTCTAGTTGTTGATAGTTTGTAGTTCATAGTTTCTGACAGAGATAAGGTTGTAGTTGCTGATAGTTAGTAGTTCATAGTTTTTGACAGAGATAGCGTTCTAGTTGTTGATAGTTTGTAGTTCATAGTTTCTGACGGAGATAAGGTTGTAGTTGTTGATATTTTGTAGTTCATAGTTTCTGACAGAGATAGGTTTCTAGTTGTTGATAGTTTGTAGTTCATAGTTTCTGACAGAGATAGGTTTCTAGTTGTTGATAGTTTGTAGTTCATAGTTTCTGACAGAGATAGGTTTCTAGTTGTTGATAGTTTGTAGTTCATAGTTTCTGACAGAGATAGGTTTCTAGTTGTTGATAGTTTGTAGTTCATAGTTTCTGACAGAGATAGGTTTCTAGTTGTTGATAGTTTGTAGTTCATAGTTTCTGACAGAGATAGGTTTCTAGTTGTTGATAGTTTGTAGTTCATAGTTTCTGACAGAGATAGGGTTCTAGTTGTTGATAGTTTGTAGTTCATAGTTTCTGACAGAGATAAGGTTGTAGTTGCTGATAGTTTGTAGTTCATAGTTTCTGACAGAGATAGCGTTCTAGTTGTTGATAGTTTGTAGTTCATAGTTTCTGACGGAGATAAGGTTGTAGTTGTTGATAGTTTGTAGTTCATAGTTTCTGACAGAGATAGGTTTCTAGTTGTTGATAGTTTGTAGTTCATAGTTTCTGACAGAGATAGGTTTCTAGTTGTTGATAGTTTGTAGTTCATAGTTTCTGACAGAGATAGGTTTCTAGTTGTTGATAGTTTGTAGTTCATAGTTTCTGACAGAGATAGGTTTCTAGTTGTTGATAGTTTGTAGTTCATAGTTTCTGACAGAGATAGGTTTCTAGTTGTTGATAGTTTGTAGTTCATAGTTTCTGACAGAGATAGGTTTCTAGTTGTTGATAGTTTGTAGTTCAAAGTTTCTGACAGAGAAAGGTTTCTAGTTGTTGATAGTTTGTAGTTCATAGTTTCTGACAGAGATAAGGTTCTAGTTGTTGATAGTTTGAAGTTCATAGTTTCTGACAGAGATAGGTTTCTAGTTGTTGATAGTTTGAAGTTCATAGTTTCTGACAGAGATAGGTTTCTAGTTGTTGATAGTTTGTAGTTCATAGTTTCTGACGGAGATAGGGTTGTAGTTGTTGATAGTTTGTAGTTCATAGTTTCTGACAGAGATAAGGTTGTAGTTGTTGATAGTTTGTAGTTCATAGTTTCTGACAGAGATAAGGTTGTAGTTGCTGATAGTTTGTAGTTCATAGTTTCTGACAGAGATAGCGTTCTAGTTGTTGATAGTTTGTAGTTCATAGTTTCTGACGGAGATAAGGTTGTAGTTGTTGATAGTTTGTAGTTCATAGTTTCTGACAGAGATAGGTTTCTAGTTGTTGATAGTTTGTAGTTCATAGTTTCTGACAGAGATAGGTTTCTAGTTGTTGATAGTTTGAAGTTCATAGTTTCTGACGGAGATAGGTTTCTAGTTGTTGATAGTTTGAAGTTCATAGTTTCTGACAGAGATAGGTTTCTAGTTGTTGATAGTTTGAAGTTCATAGTTTCTGACAGAGATAGGTTTCTAGTTGTTGATAGTTTGTAGTTCATAGTTTCTGACGGAGATAGGGTTGTAGTTGTTGATAGTTTGTAGTTCATAGTTTCTGACAGAGATAAGGTTGTAGTTGTTGATAGTTTGTAGTTCATAGTTTCTGACAGAGATAAGGTTGTAGTTGCTGATAGTTTGTAGTTCATAGTTTCTGACAGAGATAGCATTCTAGTTGTTGATAGTTTGTAGTTCATAGTTTCTGACGGAGATAAGGTTGTAGTTGTTGATAGTTTGTAGTTCATAGTTTCTGACAGAGATAGGTTTCTAGTTGTTGATAGTTTGTAGTTCATAGTTTCTGACAGAGATAGGTTTCTAGTTGTTGATAGTTTGTAGTTCATAGTTTCTGACAGAGATAGGTTTCTAGTTGTTGATAGTTTGTAGTTCATAGTTTCTGACAGAGATAAGGTTGTAGTTGCTGATAGTTTGTAGTTCATAGTTTCTGACAGAGATAGCGTTCTAGTTGTTGATAGTTTGTAGTTCATAGTTTCTGACGGAGATAAGGTTGTAGTTGTTGATAGTTTGTAGTTCATAGTTTCTGACGGAGATAAGGTTGTAGTTGTTGATAGTTTGTAGTTCATAGTTTCTGACAGAGATAGGTTTCTAGTTGTTGATAGTTTGTAGTTCATAGTTTCTGACAGAGATAGGTTTCTAGTTGTTGATAGTTTGTAGTTCATAGTTTCTGACAGAGATAGGTTTCTAGTTGTTGATAGTTTGTAGTTCATAGTTTCTGACAGAGATAGGGTTCTAGTTGTTGATAGTTTGTAGTTCATAGTTTCTGACAGAGATAAGGTTGTAGTTGCTGATAGTTTGTAGTTCATAGTTTTTGACAGAGATAGCGTTCTAGTTGTTGATAGTTTGTAGTTCATAGTTTCTGACGGAGATAAGGTTGTAGTTGTTGATATTTTGTAGTTCATAGTTTCTGACAGAGATAGGTTTCTAGTTGTTGATAGTTTGTAGTTCATAGTTTCTGACAGAGATAGGTTTCTAGTTGTTGATAGTTTGTAGTTCATAGTTTCTGACAGAGATAGGTTTCTAGTTGTTGATAGTTTGTAGTTCATAGTCTCTGACAGAGATAGGTTTCTAGTTGTTGATAGTTTGTAGTTCATAGTCTCTGACAGAGATAGGTTTCTAGTTGTTGATAGTTTGTAGTTCATAGTTTCTGACAGAGATAGGTTTCTAGTTGTTGATAGTTTGTAGTTCATAGTTTCTGACAGAGATAGGTTTCTAGTTGTTGATAGTTTGTAGTTCAAAGTTTCTGACAGAGAAAGGTTTCTAGTTGTTGATAGTTTGTAGTTCATAGTTTCTGACAGAGATAAGGTTCTAGTTGTTGATAGTTTGTAGTTCATAGTTTCTGACAGAGATAGGTTTCTAGTTGTTGATAGTTTGAAGTTCATAGTTTCTGACAAAGATAAGGTTGTAGTTGCTGATAGTTTGTAGTTCATAGTTTCTGACAGAGATAGGTTTCTAGTTGTTGATAGTTTGTAGTTCATAGTTTCTGACAGAGATAGGTTTCTAGTTGTTGATAGTTTGTAGTTCATAGTTTCTGACAGAGATAGGTTTCTAGTTGTTGATAGTTTGTAGTTCATAGTTTCTGACAGAGATAGGTTTCTAGTTGTTGATAGTTTGTAGTTCATAGTTTCTGACAGAGATAGGTTTCTAGTTGTTGATAGTTTGTAGTTCATAGTTTCTGACAGAGATAGGGTTCTAGTTGTTGATAGTTTGTAGTTCATAGTTTCTGACAGAGATAAGGTTGTAGTTGCTGATAGTTTGTAGTTCATAGTTTCTGACAGAGATAGCGTTCTAGTTGTTGATAGTTTGTAGTTCATAGTTTCTGACGGAGATAAGGTTGTAGTTGTTGATAGTTTGTAGTTCATAGTTTCTGACAGAGATAGGTTTCTAGTTGTTGATTGTTTGTAGTTCATAGTTTCTGACAGAGATAGGTTTCTAGTTGTTGATAGTTTGTAGTTCATAGTTTCTGACAGAGATAGGTTTCTAGTTGTTGATAGTTTGTAGTTCATAGTTTCTGACAGAGATAGGTTTCTAGTTGTTGATAGTTTGTAGTTCATAGTTTCTGACAGAGATAGGTTTCTAGTTGTTGATAGTTTGTAGTTCATAGTTTCTGACAGAGATAGGTTTCTAGTTGTTGATAGTTTGTAGTTCAAAGTTTCTGACAGAGAAAGGTTTCTAGTTGTTGATAGTTTGTAGTTCATAGTTTCTGACAGAGATAAGGTTCTAGTTGTTGATAGTTTGAAGTTCATAGTTTCTGACAGAGATAGGTTTCTAGTTGTTGATAGTTTGAAGTTCATAGTTTCTGACAGAGATAGGTTTCTAGTTGTTGATAGTTTGTAGTTCATAGTTTCTGACGGAGATAGGGTTGTAGTTGTTGATAGTTTGTAGTTCATAGTTTCTGACAGAGATAAGGTTGTAGTTGTTGATAGTTTGTAGTTCATAGTTTCTGACAGAGATAAGGTTGTAGTTGCTGATAGTTTGTAGTTCATAGTTTCTGACAGAGATAGCGTTCTAGTTGTTGATAGTTTGTAGTTCATAGTTTCTGACGGAGATAAGGTTGTAGTTGTTGATAGTTTGTAGTTCATAGTTTCTGACAGAGATAGGTTTCTAGTTGTTGATAGTTTGTAGTTCATAGTTTCTGACAGAGATAGGTTTCTAGTTGTTGATAGTTTGAAGTTCATAGTTTCTGACGGAGATAGGTTTCTAGTTGTTGATAGTTTGAAGTTCATAGTTTCTGACAGAGATAGGTTTCTAGTTGTTGATAGTTTGAAGTTCATAGTTTCTGACAGAGATAGGTTTCTAGTTGTTGATAGTTTGTAGTTCATAGTTTCTGACGGAGATAGGGTTGTAGTTGTTGATAGTTTGTAGTTCATAGTTTCTGACAGAGATAAGGTTGTAGTTGTTGATAGTTTGTAGTTCATAGTTTCTGACAGAGATAAGGTTGTAGTTGCTGATAGTTTGTAGTTCATAGTTTCTGACAGAGATAGCATTCTAGTTGTTGATAGTTTGTAGTTCATAGTTTCTGACGGAGATAAGGTTGTAGTTGTTGATAGTTTGTAGTTCATAGTTTCTGACAGAGATAGGTTTCTAGTTGTTGATAGTTTGTAGTTCATAGTTTCTGACAGAGATAGGTTTCTAGTTGTTGATAGTTTGTAGTTCATAGTTTCTGACAGAGATAGGTTTCTAGTTGTTGATAGTTTGTAGTTCATAGTTTCTGACAGAGATAAGGTTGTAGTTGCTGATAGTTTGTAGTTCATAGTTTCTGACAGAGATAGCGTTCTAGTTGTTGATAGTTTGTAGTTCATAGTTTCTGACGGAGATAAGGTTGTAGTTGTTGATAGTTTGTAGTTCATAGTTTCTGACGGAGATAAGGTTGTAGTTGTTGATAGTTTGTAGTTCATAGTTTCTGACAGAGATAGGTTTCTAGTTGTTGATAGTTTGTAGTTCATAGTTTCTGACAGAGATAGGTTTCTAGTTGTTGATAGTTTGTAGTTCATAGTTTCTGACAGAGATAGGTTTCTAGTTGTTGATAGTTTGTAGTTCATAGTTTCTGACAGAGATAGGGTTCTAGTTGTTGATAGTTTGTAGTTCATAGTTTCTGACAGAGATAAGGTTGTAGTTGCTGATAGTTTGTAGTTCATAGTTTTTGACAGAGATAGCGTTCTAGTTGTTGATAGTTTGTAGTTCATAGTTTCTGACAGAGATAGGTTTCTAGTTGTTGATAGTTTGTAGTTCATAGTTTCTGACAGAGATAGGTTTCTAGTTGTTGATAGTTTGTAGTTCATAGTTTCTGACAGAGATAGGTTTCTAGTTGTTGATAGTTTGTAGTTCATAGTTTCTGACAGAGATAGGGTTCTAGTTGTTGATAGTTTGTAGTTCATAGTTTCTGACAGAGATAAGGTTGTAGTTGCTGATAGTTTGTAGTTCATAGTTTTTGACAGAGATAGCGTTCTAGTTGTTGATAGTTTGTAGTTCATAGTTTCTGACGGAGATAAGGTTGTAGTTGTTGATATTTTGTAGTTCATAGTTTCTGACAGAGATAGGTTTCTAGTTGTTGATAGTTTGTAGTTCATAGTTTCTGACAGAGATAGGTTTCTAGTTGTTGATAGTTTGTAGTTCATAGTTTCTGACAGAGATAGGTTTCTAGTTGTTGATAGTTTGTAGTTCATAGTTTCTGACAGAGATAGGTTTCTAGTTGTTGATAGTTTGTAGTTCATAGTTTCTGACAGAGATAGGTTTCTAGTTGTTGATAGTTTGTAGTTCATAGTTTCTGACAGAGATAGGTTTCTAGTTGTTGATAGTTTGTAGTTCATAGTTTCTGACAGAGATAGGGTTCTAGTTGTTGATAGTTTGTAGTTCATAGTTTCTGACAGAGATAAGGTTGTAGTTGCTGATAGTTTGTAGTTCATAGTTTCTGACAGAGATAGCGTTCTAGTTGTTGATAGTTTGTAGTTCATAGTTTCTGACGGAGATAAGGTTGTAGTTGTTGATAGTTTGTAGTTCATAGTTTCTGACAGAGATAGGTTTCTAGTTGTTGATAGTTTGTAGTTCATAGTTTCTGACAGAGATAGGTTTCTAGTTGTTGATAGTTTGTAGTTCATAGTTTCTGACAGAGATAGGTTTCTAGTTGTTGATAGTTTGTAGTTCATAGTTTCTGACAGAGATAGGTTTCTAGTTGTTGATAGTTTGTAGTTCATAGTTTCTGACAGAGATAGGTTTCTAGTTGTTGATAGTTTGTAGTTCATAGTTTCTGACAGAGATAGGTTTCTAGTTGTTGATAGTTTGTAGTTCAAAGTTTCTGACAGAGAAAGGTTTCTAGTTGTTGATAGTTTGTAGTTCATAGTTTCTGACAGAGATAAGGTTCTAGTTGTTGATAGTTTGAAGTTCATAGTTTCTGACAGAGATAGGTTTCTAGTTGTTGATAGTTTGAAGTTCATAGTTTCTGACAGAGATAGGTTTCTAGTTGTTGATAGTTTGTAGTTCATAGTTTCTGACGGAGATAGGGTTGTAGTTGTTGATAGTTTGTAGTTCATAGTTTCTGACAGAGATAAGGTTGTAGTTGTTGATAGTTTGTAGTTCATAGTTTCTGACAGAGATAAGGTTGTAGTTGCTGATAGTTTGTAGTTCATAGTTTCTGACAGAGATAGCGTTCTAGTTGTTGATAGTTTGTAGTTCATAGTTTCTGACGGAGATAAGGTTGTAGTTGTTGATAGTTTGTAGTTCATAGTTTCTGACAGAGATAGGTTTCTAGTTGTTGATAGTTTGTAGTTCATAGTTTCTGACAGAGATAGGTTTCTAGTTGTTGATAGTTTGAAGTTCATAGTTTCTGACGGAGATAGGTTTCTAGTTGTTGATAGTTTGAAGTTCATAGTTTCTGACAGAGATAGGTTTCTAGTTGTTGATAGTTTGAAGTTCATAGTTTCTGACAGAGATAGGTTTCTAGTTGTTGATAGTTTGTAGTTCATAGTTTCTGACGGAGATAGGGTTGTAGTTGTTGATAGTTTGTAGTTCATAGTTTCTGACAGAGATAAGGTTGTAGTTGTTGATAGTTTGTAGTTCATAGTTTCTGACAGAGATAAGGTTGTAGTTGCTGATAGTTTGTAGTTCATAGTTTCTGACAGAGATAGCATTCTAGTTGTTGATAGTTTGTAGTTCATAGTTTCTGACGGAGATAAGGTTGTAGTTGTTGATAGTTTGTAGTTCATAGTTTCTGACAGAGATAGGTTTCTAGTTGTTGATAGTTTGTAGTTCATAGTTTCTGACAGAGATAGGTTTCTAGTTGTTGATAGTTTGTAGTTCATAGTTTCTGACAGAGATAGGTTTCTAGTTGTTGATAGTTTGTAGTTCATAGTTTCTGACAGAGATAAGGTTGTAGTTGCTGATAGTTTGTAGTTCATAGTTTCTGACAGAGATAGCGTTCTAGTTGTTGATAGTTTGTAGTTCATAGTTTCTGACGGAGATAAGGTTGTAGTTGTTGATAGTTTGTAGTTCATAGTTTCTGACGGAGATAAGGTTGTAGTTGTTGATAGTTTGTAGTTCATAGTTTCTGACAGAAATAGGTTTCTAGTTGTTGATAGTTTGTAGTTCATAGTTTCTGACAGAGATAGGTTTCTAGTTGTTGATAGTTTGTAGTTCATAGTTTCTGACAGAGATAGGTTTCTAGTTGTTGATAGTTTGTAGTTCATAGTTTCTGACAGAGATAGGGTTCTAGTTGTTGATAGCTTGTAGTTCATAGTTTCTGACAGAGATAAGGTTGTAGTTGCTGATAGTTTGTAGTTCATAGTTTTTGACAGAGATAGCGTTCTAGTTGTTGATAGTTTGTAGTTCATAGTTTCTGACGGAGATAAGGTTGTAGTTGTTGATATTTTGTAGTTCATAGTTTCTGACAGAGATAGGTTTCTAGTTGTTGATAGTTTGTAGTTCATAGTTTCTGACAGAGATAGGTTTCTAGTTGTTGATAGTTTGTAGTTCATAGTTTCTGACAGAGATAGGTTTCTAGTTGTTGATAGTTTGTAGTTCATAGTTTCTGACAGAGATAGGTTTCTAGTTGTTGATAGTTTGTAGTTCATAGTTTCTGACAGAGATAGCGTTCTAGTTGTTGATAGTTTGTAGTTCATAGTTTCTTACGGAGATAAGGTTGTAGTTGTTGATAGTTTGTAGTTCATAGTTTCTGACAGAGATAGGTTTCTAGTTGTTGATAGTTTGTAGTTCATAGTTTCTGACAGAGATAGGTCTCTAGTTGTTGATAGTTTGTAGTTCATAGTTTCTGACAGAGATAGGTTTCTAGTTGTTGATAGTTTGTAGTTCATAGTTTCTGACAGAGATAGGTTTCTAGTTGTTGATAGTTTGTAGTTCATAGTTTCTGACAGAGATAAGGTTCTAGTTGTTGAAAGTTTGTAGTTCATAGTTTCTGACAGAGATAGGTTTCTAGTTGTTGATAGTTTGTAGTTCATAGTTTCTGACAGAGATAGGTTTCTAGTTGTTGATAGTTTGTAGTTCATAGTTTCTGACAGAGATAAGGTTGTAGTTGCTGATAGTTTGTAGTTCATAGTTTCTGACAGAGATAGCGTTCTAGTTGTTGATAGTTTGTAGTTCATAGTTTCTGACGGAGATAAGGTTGTAGTTGTTGATAGTTTGTAGTTCATAGTTTCTGACGGAGATAAGGTTGTAGTTGTTGATAGTTTGTAGTTCATAGTTTCTGACAGAGATAGGTTTCTAGTTGTTGAAAGTTTGTAGTTCATAGTTTCTGACAGAGATAGGTTTCTAGTTGTTGATAGTTTGTAGTTCATAGTTTCTGACAGAGATAGGTTTCTAGTTGTTGATAGTTTGTAGTTCATAGTTTCTGACAGAGATAGGGTTCTAGTTGTTGATAGTTTGTAGTTCATAGTTTCTGACAGAGATAAGGTTGTAGTTGCTGATAGTTTGTAGTTCATAGTTTCTGACAGAGATAGCGTTCTAGTTGTTGATAGTTTGTAGTTCATAGTTTCTGACAGAGATAAGGTTGTAGTTGTTGATAGTTTGTAGTTCATAGTTTCTGACAGAGATAGGTTTCTAGTTGTTGATAGTTTGTAGTTCATAGTTTCTGACAGAGATAGGTTTCTAGTTGTTGATAGTTTGTAGTTCATAGTTTCTGACAGAGATAGGTTTCTAGTTGTTGATAGTTTGTAGTTCATAGTTTCTGACAGAGATAGGTTTCTAGTTGTTGATAGTTTGTAGTTCATAGTTTCTGACAGAGATAGCGTTCTAGTTGTTGAAAGTTTGTAGTTAATAGTTTCTGACAGAGATAGGTTTCTAGTTGTTGATAGTTTGTAGTTCATAGTTTCTGACAGAGATAAGGTTGTAGTTGTTGATAGTTTGTAGTTCATAGTTTCTGACGGAGATAAGGTTCTAGTTGTTGATAGTTTGTAGTTCATAGTTTCTGACGGAGATAGGTTTCTAGTTGTTGATAGTTTGTAGTTCATAGTTTCTGACAGAGATAGGTTTCTAGTTGTTGATAGTTTGTAGTTCATAGTTTCTGACAGAGATAAGGTTCTAGTTGTTGAAAGTTTGTAGTTCATAGTTTCTGACAGAGATAGGTTTCTACTTGTTGATAGTTTGTAGTTCATAGTTTCTGACAGAGATAGGTTTCTAGTTGTTGATAGTTTGTAGTTCATAGTTTCTGACAGAGATAAGGTTCTAGTTGTTAAAAGTTTGTAGTTCATAGTTTCTGACAGAGATAGGTTTCTAGTTGTTGATAGTTTGAAGTTCATAGTTTCTGACAGAGATAGGTTTCTAGTTGTTGATAGTTTGTAGTTCATAGTTTCTGACAGAGATAGGTTTCTAGTTGTTGATACTTTGTAGTTCATAGTTTCTGACAGAGATAGGTTTCTAGTTGTTGATAGTTTGTAGTTCATAGTTTCTGACAGAGATAAGGTTCTAGTTGTTGAAAGTTTGTAGTTCATAGTTTCTGACAGAGATAGGTTTCTAGTTGTTGATAGTTTGAAGTTCATAGTTTCTGACAGAGATAGGTTTCTAGTTGTTGATAGTTTGTAGTTCATAGTTTCTGACAGAGATAGGTTTCTAGTTGTTGATAGTTTGAAGTTCATAGTTTCTGACGGAGATAGGTTTCTAGTTGTTGATAGTTTGAAGTTCATAGTTTCTGAATGAGATAGGTTTCTAGTTGTTGATAGTTTGAAGTTCATAGTTTCTGACGGAGATAGGGTTGTAGTTGTTGATAGTTTGTAGTTCATAGTTTCTGACAGAGATAGGTTTCTAGTTGTTGATAGTTTGTAGTTCATAGTTTCTGACAGAGATAGGTTTCTAGTTGTTGATAGTTTGTAGTTCATAGTTTCTGACGGAGATAGGGTTCTAGTTGTTGATAGTTTGTAGTTCATAGTTTCTGACGGAGATAAGGTTGTAGTTGTTGATAGTTTGTAGTTCATAGTTTCTGAAGGAGATAGGGTTGTAGTTGTTGATAGTTTGTAGTTCATAGTTTCTGACAGAGATAAGGTTGTAGTTGCTGATAGTTTGTAGTTCATAGTTTCTGACAGAGATAAGGTTGTAGTTGTTGATAGTTTGTAGTTCATAGTTTCTGACGGAGATAAGGTTGTAGTTGTTGATAGTTTGTAGTTCATAGTTTCTGACGGAGATAAGGTTGTAGTTGTTGATAGTTTGTAGTTCATAGTTTCTGACAGAGATAGGGTTCTAGTTGTTGATAGTTTGTAGTTCATAGTTTCTGACAGAGATAAGGTTGTAGTTGCTGATAGTTTGTAGTTCATAGTTTCTGACAGAGATAAGGTTGTAGTTGCTGATAGTTTGTAGTTCATAGTTTCTGACAGAGATAAGGTTCTATTAGTTGATAGTTTGTAGTTCATAGTTTCTGACAGAGATAAGGTTGTAGTTGCTGATAGTTTGTAGTTCATAGTTTCTGACAGAGATAAGGTTCTATTAGTTGATAGTTTGTAGTTCATAGTTTCCGACAGAGATAGGTTTCTAGTTGTTGATAAATTGTAGTTCATAGTTTCTGACGCAGATAAGGTTCTAGTTGTTGATAGTTTGTAGTTCATAGTTTCTGACGGAGAAAAGGTTGTAGTTGTTGATAGTTTGTAGTTCATAGTTTCTGACAGAGATAGCGTTCTAGTTGTTGATAGTTTGTAGTTCATAGTTTCTGACGGAGATAAGGTTGTAGTTGTTGATAGTTTGTAGTTCATAGTTTCTGACAGAGATAGGGTTCTAGTTGTTGATAGTTTGTAGTTCATAGTTTCTGACAGAGATAGGTTTCTAGTTGTTGATAGTTTGTAGTTCATAGTTTCTGACAGAGATAGGGTTCTAGTTGTTGATAGTTTGTAGTTCATAGTTTCTGACAGAGATAAGGTTGTAGTTGCTGATAGTTTGTAGTTCATAGTTTCTGACAGAGATAGCGTTCTAGTTGTTGATAGTTTGTAGTTCATAGTTTCTGACGGAGATAAGGTTGTAGTTGTTGATAGTTTGTAGTTCATAGTTTCTGACAGAGATAGGTTTCTAGTTGTTGATAGTTTGTAGTTCATAGTTTCTGACAGAGATAGGTTTCTAGTTGTTGATAGTTTGTAGTTCATAGTTTCTGACAGAGATAGGTTTCTAGTTGTTGATAGTTTGTAGTTCATAGTTTCTGACAGAGATAGGTTTCTAGTTGTTGATAGTTTGTAGTTCATAGTTTCTGACAGAGATAAGGTTCTAGTTGTTGAAAGTTTGTAGTTCATAGTTTCTGACAGAGATAGGTTTCTAGTTGTTGATAGTTTGTAGTTCATAGTTTCTGACAGAGATAAGGTTGTAGTTGTTGATAGTTTGTAGTTCATAGTTTCTGACGGAGATAAGGTTCTAGTTGTTGATAGTTTGTAGTTCATAGTTTCTGACGGAGATAGGGTTCTAGTTGTTGATAGTTTGTAGTTCATAGTTTCTGACGGAGATAAGGTTGTAGTTGTTGATAGTTTGTAGTTCATAGTTTCTGACGGAGATAAGGTTGTAGTTGTTGATAGTTTGTAGTTCATAGTTTCTGACAGAGATAGGGTTCTAGTTGTTGATAGTTTGTAGTTCATAGTTTCTGACAGAGATAAGGTTCTAGTTGTTGATAGTTTGTAGTTCATAGTTTCTGACAGAGATAGGTTTCTAGTTGTTGATAGTTTGTAGTTCATAGTTTCTGACGCAGATAAGGTTCTAGTTGTTGATAGTTTGTAGTTCATAGTTTCTGACGGAGATAAGGTTGTAGTTGTTGATAGTTTGTAGTTCATAGTTTCTGACAGAGATAGCGTTCTAGTTGTTGATAGTTTGTAGTTCATAGTTTCTGACGGAGATAAGGTTGTAGTTGTTGATAGTTTGTAGTTCATAGTTTCTGACGCAGATAAGGTTCTAGTTGTTGATAGTTTGTAGTTCATAGTTTCTGACGCAGATAAGGTTCTAGTTGCTGATAGTTTGTAGTTCATAGTTTCTGACAGAGATAGCGTTCTAGTTGTTGATAGTTTGTAGTTCATAGTTTCTGACGGAGATAAGGTTGTAGTTGTTGATAGTTTGTAGTTCATAGTTTCTGACGGAGATAAGGTTGTAGTTGTTGATAGTTTGTAGTTCATAGTTTCTGACAGAGATAGGTTTCTAGTTGTTGATAGTTTGTAGTTCATAGTTTCTGACAGAGATAGGTTTCTAGTTGTTGATAGTTTGTAGTTCATAGTTTCTGACAGAGATAGGTTTCTAGTTGTTGATAGTTTGTAGTTCATTGTTTCTGACAGAGATAGGTTTCTAGTTGTTGATAGTTTGTAGTTCATAGTTTCTGACAGAGATAGGTTTCTAGTTGTTGATAGTTTGTAGTTCATAGTTTCTGACAGAGATAGGTTTCTAGTTGTTGATAGTTTGTAGTTCATAGTTTCTGACAGAGATAAGGTTCTAGTTGTTGAAAGTTTGTAGTTCATAGTTTCTGACAGAGATAGGTTTCTAGTTGTTGATAGTTTGTAGTTCATAGTTTCTGACAGAGATAAGGTTGTAGTTGTTGATAGTTTGTAGTTCATAGTTTCTGACGGAGATAAGGTTCTAGTTGTTGATAGTTTGTAGTTCATAGTTTCTGACGGAGATAGGTTTCTAGTTGTTGATAGTTTGTAGTTCATAGTTTCTGACAGAGATAGGTTTCTAGTTGTTGATAGTTTGTAGTTCATAGTTTCTGACAGAGATAAGGTTCTAGTTGTTGAAAGTTTGTAGTTCATAGTTTCTGACAGAGATAGGTTTCTACTTGTTGATAGTTTGTAGTTCATAGTTTCTGACAGAGATAGGTTTCTAGTTGTTGATAGTTTGTAGTTCATAGTTTCTGACAGAGATAAGGTTCTAGTTGTTGAAAGTTTGTAGTTCATAGTTTCTGACAGAGATAGGTTTCTAGTTGTTGATAGTTTGAAGTTCATAGTTTCTGACAGAGATAGGTTTCTAGTTGTTGATAGTTTGTAGTTCATAGTTTCTGACAGAGATAGGTTTCTAGTTGTTGATACTTTGTAGTTCATAGTTTCTGACAGAGATAGGTTTCTAGTTGTTGATAGTTTGTAGTTCATAGTTTCTGACAGAGATAAGGTTCTAGTTGTTGAAAGTTTGTAGTTCATAGTTTCTGACAGAGATAGGTTTCTAGTTGTTGATAGTTTGAAGTTCATAGTTTCTGACAGAGATAGGTTTCTAGTTGTTGATAGTTTGTAGTTCATAGTTTCTGACAGAGATAGGTTTCTAGTTGTTGATAGTTTGAAGTTCATAGTTTCTGACGGAGATAGGTTTCTAGTTGTTGATAGTTTGAAGTTCATAGTTTCTGACAGAGATAGGTTTCTAGTTGTTGATAGTTTGAAGTTCATAGTTTCTGACGGAGATAGGGTTGTAGTTGTTGATAGTTTGTAGTTCATAGTTTCTGACAGAGATAGGTTTCTAGTTGTTGATAGTTTGTAGTTCATAGTTTCTGACAGAGATAGGTTTCTAGTTGTTGATAGTTTGTAGTTCATAGTTTCTGACGGAGATAAGGTTGTAGTTGTTGATAGTTTGTAGTTCATAGTTTCTGACGGAGATAGGTTTCTAGTTGTTGATAGTTTGTAGTTCATAGTTTCTGACAGAGATAGGGTTCTAATTGTTGATAGTTTGTAGTTCATAGTTTCTGACAGAGATAGGGTTCTAGTTGTTGATAGTTTGTAGTTCATAGTTTCTGACAGAGATAGGTTTCTAGTTGTTGATAGTTTGTAGTTCATAGTTTCTGACAGAGATAGGGTTCTAGTTGTTGATAGTTTGTAGTTCATAGTTTCTGACAGAGATAAGGTTGTAGTTGTTGATAGTTTGTAGTTCATAGTTTCTGACGGAGATAGGGTTCTAGTTGTTGATAGTTTGTAGTTCATAGTTTCTGACGGAGATAAGGTTGTAGTTGTTGATAGTTTGTAGTTCATAGTTTCTGACTGAGATAGGGTTCTAGTTGTTGATAGTTTGTAGTTCATAGTTTCTGACGGAGATAGGGTTCTAGTTGTTGATAGTTTGTAGTTCATAGTTTCTGACAGAGATAAGGTTGTAGTTGCTGATAGTTTGTAGTTCATAGTTTCTGACAGAGATAAGGTTGTAGTTGTTGATAGTTTGTAGTTCATAGTTTCTGACAGAGATAAGGTTCTAGTTGTTGAAAGTTTGTAGTTCATAGTTTCTGACAGAGATAGGTTTCTAGTTGTTGATAGTTTGAAGTTCATAGTTTCTGACAGAGATAGGTTTCTAGTTGTTGATAGTTTGTAGTTCATAGTTTCTGACAGAGATAGGTTTCTAGTTGTTGATACTTTGTAGTTCATAGTTTCTGACAGAGATAGGTTTCTAGTTGTTGATAGTTTGTAGTTCATAGTTTCTGACAGAGATAAGGTTCTAGTTGTTGAAAGTTTGTAGTTCATAGTTTCTGACAGAGATAGGTTTCTAGTTGTTGATAGTTTGAAGTTCATAGTTTCTGACAGAGATAGGTTTCTAGTTGTTGATAGTTTGTAGTTCATAGTTTCTGACAGAGATAGGTTTCTAGTTGTTGATAGTTTGAAGTTCATAGTTTCTGACGGAGATAGGTTTCTAGTTGTTGATAGTTTGAAGTTCATAGTTTCTGACAGAGATAGGTTTCTAGTTGTTGATAGTTTGAAGTTCATAGTTTCTGACGGAGATAGGGTTGTAGTTGTTGATAGTTTGTAGTTCATAGTTTCTGACAGAGATAGGTTTCTAGTTGTTGATAGTTTGTAGTTCATAGTTTCTGACAGAGATAGGTTTCTAGTTGTTGATAGTTTGTAGTTCATAGTTTCTGACGGAGATAAGGTTGTAGTTGTTGATAGTTTGTAGTTCATAGTTTCTGACGGAGATAGGTTTCTAGTTGTTGATAGTTTGTAGTTCATAGTTTCTGACAGAGATAGGGTTCTAATTGTTGATAGTTTGTAGTTCATAGTTTCTGACAGAGATAGGGTTCTAGTTGTTGATAGTTTGTAGTTCATAGTTTCTGACAGAGATAGGTTTCTAGTTGTTGATAGTTTGTAGTTCATAGTTTCTGACAGAGATAGGGTTCTAGTTGTTGATAGTTTGTAGTTCATAGTTTCTGACAGAGATAAGGTTGTAGTTGTTGATAGTTTGTAGTTCATAGTTTCTGACGGAGATAGGGTTCTAGTTGTTGATAGTTTGTAGTTCATAGTTTCTGACGGAGATAAGGTTGTAGTTGTTGATAGTTTGTAGTTCATAGTTTCTGACTGAGATAGGGTTCTAGTTGTTGATAGTTTGTAGTTCATAGTTTCTGACGGAGATAGGGTTCTAGTTGTTGATAGTTTGTAGTTCATAGTTTCTGACAGAGATAAGGTTGTAGTTGCTGATAGTTTGTAGTTCATAGTTTCTGACAGAGATAAGGTTGTAGTTGTTGATACTTTGTAGTTCATAGTTTCTGACGGAGATAAGGTTGTAGTTGTTGATAGTTTGTAGTTCATAGTTTCTGACAGAGATAGGGTTCTAGTTGTTGATAGTTTGTAGTTCATAGTTTCTGACAGAGATAAGGTTGTAGTTGCTGATAGTTTGTAGTTCATAGTTTCTGACAGAGATAAGGTTGTAGTTGCTGATTGTTTGTAGTTCATAGTTTCTGACAGAGATAGCGTTCTAGTTGTTGATAGTTTGTAGTTCATAGTTTCTGACGGAGATAAGGTTGTAGTTGTTGATAGTTTGTAGTTCATAGTTTCTGACGGAGATAAGGTTGTAGTTGCTGATAGTTTGTAGTTCATAGTTTCTGACAGAGATAGGGTTCTAGTTGTTGATAGTTTGTAGTTCATAGTTTCTGACGGAGATAAGGTTGTAGTTGTTGATAGTTTGTAGTTCATAGTTTCTGACGGAGATAAGGTTGTAGTTGTTGATAGTTTGTAGTTCATAGTTTCTGACAGAGATAGGGTTCTAGTTGTTGATAGTTTGTAGTTCATAGTTTCTGACAGAGATAAGGTTGTAGTTGCTGATAGTTTGTAGTTCATAGTTTCTGACAGAGATAAGGTTGTAGTTGCTGATAGTTTGTAGTTCATAGTTTCTGACAGAGATAAGGTTGTAGTTGTTGATAGTTTGTAGTTCATAGTTTCTGACAGAGATAGCGTTCTAGTTGTTGATAGTTTGTAGTTCATAGTTTCTGACGGAGATAAGGTTGTAGTTGTTGATAGTTTGTAGTTCATAGTTTCTGACGCAGATAAGGTTCTAGTTGTTGATAGTTTGTAGTTCATAGTTTCTGACGCAGATAAGGTTCTAGTTGCTGATAGTTTGTAGTTCATAGTTTCTGACAGAGATAGCGTTCTAGTTGTTGATAGTTTGTAGTTCATAGTTTCTGACGGAGATAAGGTTGTAGTTGTTGATAGTTTGTAGTTCATAGTTTCTGACGGAGATAAGGTTGTAGTTGTTGATAGTTTGTAGTTCATAGTTTCTGACAGAGATAGGTTTCTAGTTGTTGATAGTTTGTAGTTCATAGTTTCTGACAGAGATAGGTTTCTAGTTGTTGATAGTTTGTAGTTCAAAGTTTCTGACAGAGATAGGTTTCTAGTTGTTGATAGTTTGTAGTTCATAGTTTCTGACAGAGATAGGTTTCTAGTTGTTGATAGTTTGTAGTTCATAGTTTCTGACAGAGATAGGTTTCTAGTTGTTGATAGTTTGTAGTTCATAGTTTCTGACAGAGATAGGGTTCTAGTTGTTGATAGTTTGTAGTTCATAGTTTCTGACAGAGATAAGGTTGTAGTTGCTGATAGTTTGTAGTTCATAGTTTCTGACAGAGATAGCGTTCTAGTTGTTGATAGTTTGTAGTTCATAGTTTCTGACGGAGATAAGGTTGTAGTTGTTGATAGTTTGTAGTTCATAGTTTCTGACAGAGATAGGTTTCTAGTTGTTGATAGTTTGTAGTTCATAGTTTCTGACAGAGATAGGTTTCTAGTTGTTGATAGTTTGTAGTTCATAGTTTCTGACAGAGATAGGTTTCTAGTTGTTGATAGTTTGTAGTTCATAGTTTCTGACAGAGATAGGTTTCTAGTTGTTGATAGTTTGTAGTTCATAGTTTCTGACAGAGATAAGGTTCTAGTTGTTGAAAGTTTGTAGTTCATAGTTTCTGACAGAGATAGGTTTCTAGTTGTTGATAGTTTGTAGTTCATAGTTTCTGACAGAGATAAGGTTGTAGTTGTTGATAGTTTGTAGTTCATAGTTTCTGACGGAGATAAGGTTCTAGTTGTTGATAGTTTGTAGTTCATAGTTTCTGACGGAGATAGGGTTCTAGTTGTTGATAGTTTGTAGTTCATAGTTTCTGACGGAGATAAGGTTGTAGTTGTTGATAGTTTGTAGTTCATAGTTTCTGACGGAGATAAGGTTGTAGTTGTTGATAGTTTGTAGTTCATAGTTTCTGACAGAGATAGGGTTCTAGTTGTTGATAGTTTGTAGTTCATAGTTTCTGACAGAGATAAGGTTGTAGTTGCTGATAGTTTGTAGTTCATAGTTTCTGACAGAGATAAGGTTGTAGTTGCTGATAGTTTGTAGTTCATAGTTTCTGACAGAGATAAGGTTCTAGTTGTTGATAGTTTGTAGTTCATAGTTTCTGACAGAGATAGGTTTCTAGTTGTTGATAGTTTGTAGTTCATAGTTTCTGACAGAGATAAGGTTCTAGTTGTTGATAGTTTGTAGTTCATAGTTTCTGACAGAGATAGGTTTCTAGTTGTTGATAGTTTGTAGTTCATAGTTTCTGACGCAGATAAGGTTCTAGTTGTTGATAGTTTGTAGCTCATAGTTTCTGACGGAGATAAGGTTGTAGTTGTTGATAGTTTGTAGTTCATAGTTTCTGACAGAGATAGCGTTCTAGTTGTTGATAGTTTGTAGTTCATAGTTTCTGACGGAGATAAGGTTGTAGTTGTTGATAGTTTGTAGTTCATAGTTTCTGACGCAGATAAGGTTCTAGTTGTTGATAGTTTGTAGTTCATAGTTTCTGACGCAGATAAGGTTCTAGTTGCTGATAGTTTGTAGTTCATAGTTTCTGACAGAGATAGCGTTCTAGTTGTTGATAGTTTGTAGTTCATAGTTTCTGACGGAGATAAGGTTGTAGTTGTTGATAGTTTGTAGTTCATAGTTTCTGACGGAGATAAGGTTGTAGTTGTTGATAGTTTGTAGTTCATAGTTTCTGACAGAGATAGGTTTCTAGTTGTTGATAGTTTGTAGTTCATAGTTTCTGACAGAGATAGGTTTCTAGTTGTTGATAGTTTGTAGTTCATAGTTTCTGACAGAGATAGGTTTCTAGTTGTTGATAGTTTGTAGTTCATAGTTTCTGACAGAGATAGGTTTCTAGTTGTTGATAGTTTGTAGTTCATAGTTTCTGACAGAGATAGGTTTCTAGTTGTTGATAGTTTGTAGTTCATAGTTTCTGACAGAGATAGGTTTCTAGTTGTTGATAGTTTGTAGTTCATAGTTTCTGACAGAGATAGGTTTCTAGTTGTTGATAGTTTGTAGTTCATAGTTTCTGACAGAGATAAGGTTCTAGTTGTTGAAAGTTTGTAGTTCATAGTTTCTGACAGAGATAGGTTTCTAGTTGTTGATAGTTTGTAGTTCATAGTTTCTGACAGAGATAAGGTTGTAGTTGTTGATAGTTTGTAGTTCATAGTTTCTGACGGAGATAAGGTTCTAGTTGTTGATAGTTTGTAGTTCATAGTTTCTGACGGAGATAGGTTTCTAGTTGTTGATAGTTTGTAGTTCATAGTTTCTGACAGAGATAGGTTTCTAGTTGTTGATAGTTTGTAGTTCATAGTTTCTGACAGAGAAAAGGTTGTAGTTGTTGATAGTTTGTAGTTCATAGTTTCTGACAGAGATAAGGTTCTAGTTGTTGAAAGTTTGTAGTTCATAGTTTCTGACAGAGATAGGTTTCTACTTGTTGATAGTTTGTAGTTCATAGTTTCTGACAGAGATAGGTTTCTAGTTGTTGATAGTTTGTAGTTCATAGTTTCTGACAGAGATAAGGTTCTAGTTGTTGAAAGTTTGTAGTTCATAGTTTCTGACAGAGATAGGTTTCTAGTTGTTGATAGTTTGAAGTTCATAGTTTCTGACAGAGATAGGTTTCTAGTTGTTGATAGTTTGTAGTTCATAGTTTCTGACAGAGATAGGTTTCTAGTTGTTGATACTTTGTAGTTCATAGTTTCTGACAGAGATAGGTTTCTAGTTGTTGATAGTTTGTAGTTCATAGTTTCTGACAGAGATAAGGTTCTAGTTGTTGAAAGTTTGTAGTTCATAGTTTCTGACAGAGATAGGTTTCTAGTTGTTGATAGTTTGAAGTTCATAGTTTCTGACAGAGATAGGTTTCTAGTTGTTGATAGTTTGTAGTTCATAGTTTCTGACAGAGATAGGTTTCTAGTTGTTGATAGTTTGAAGTTCATAGTTTCTGACGGAGATAGGTTTCTAGTTGTTGATAGTTTGAAGTTCATAGTTTCTGACAGAGATAGGTTTCTAGTTGTTGATAGTTTGAAGTTCATAGTTTCTGACGGAGATAGGGTTGTAGTTGTTGATAGTTTGTAGTTCATAGTTTCTGACAGAGATAGGTTTCTAGTTGTTGATAGTTTGTAGTTCATAGTTTCTGACAGAGATAGGTTTCTAGTTGTTGATAGTTTGTAGTTCATAGTTTCTGACGGAGATAAGGTTGTAGTTGTTGATAGTTTGTAGTTCATAGTTTCTGACGGAGATAGGTTTCTAGTTGTTGATAGTTTGTAGTTCATAGTTTCTGACAGAGATAGGGTTCTAATTGTTGATAGTTTGTAGTTCATAGTTTCTGACAGAGATAGGGTTCTAGTTGTTGATAGTTTGTAGTTCATAGTTTCTGACAGAGATAGGTTTCTAGTTGTTGATAGTTTGTAGTTCATAGTTTCTGACAGAGATAGGTTTCTAGTTGTTGATAGTTTGTAGTTCATAGTTTCTGACAGAGATAGGGTTCTAGTTGTTGATAGTTTGTAGTTCATAGTTTCTGACAGAGATAAGGTTGTAGTTGTTGATAGTTTGTAGTTCATAGTTTCTGACGGAGATAGGGTTCTAGTTGTTGATAGTTTGTAGTTCATAGTTTCTGACGGAGATAAGGTTGTAGTTGTTGATAGTTTGTAGTTCATAGTTTCTGACAGAGATAGGGTTCTAGTTGTTGATAGTTTGTAGTTCATAGTTTCTGACGGAGATAGGGTTCTAGTTGTTGATAGTTTGTAGTTCATAGTTTCTGACAGAGATAAGGTTGTAGTTGCTGATAGTTTGTAGTTCATAGTTTGTGACAGAGATAAGGTTGTAGTTGTTGATAGTTTGTAGTTCATAGTTTCTGACGGAGATAAGGTTGTAGTTGTTGATAGTTTGTAGTTCATAGTTTCTGACAGAGATAAGGTTCTAGTTGTTGATAGTTTGTAGTTCATAGTTTCTGACAGAGATAAGGTTGTAGTTGCTGATAGTTTGTAGTTCATAGTTTCTGACAGAGATAAGGTTGTAGTTGCTGATAGTTTGTAGTTCATAGTTTCTGACAGAGATAGCGTTCTAGTTGTTGATAGTTTGTAGTTCATAGTTTCTGACGGAGATAAGGTTGTAGTTGTTGATAGTTTGTAGTTCATAGTTTCTGACGGAGATAAGGTTGTAGTTGCTGATAGTTTGTAGTTCATAGTTTCTGACAGAGATAGGGTTCTAGTTGTTGATAGTTTGTAGTTCATAGTTTCTGACGGAGATAAGGTTGTAGTTGTTGATAGTTTGTAGTTCATAGTTTCTGACGGAGATAAGGTTGTAGTTGTTGATAGTTTGTAGTTCATAGTTTCTGACAGAGATAGGGTTCTAGTTGTTGATAGTTTGTAGTTCATAGTTTCTGACAGAGATAAGGTTGTAGTTGCTGATAGTTTGTAGTTCATAGTTTCTGACAGAGATAAGGTTGTAGTTGCTGATAGTTTGTAGTTCATAGTTTCTGACAGAGATAGGGTTCTAGTTGTTGATAGTTTGTAGTTCATAGTTTCTGACAGAGATAAGGTTGTAGTTGCTGATAGTTTGTAGTTCATAGTTTCTGACAGAGATAAGGTTGTAGTTGCTGATAGTTTGTAGTTCATAGTTTCTGACAGAGATAAGGTTCTAGTTGTTGATAGTTTGTAGTTCATAGTTTCTGACAGAGATAGGTTTCTAGTTGTTGATAGTTTGTAGTTCATAGTTTCTGACAGAGATAAGGTTCTAGTTGTTGATAGTTTGTAGTTCATAGTTTCTGACAGAGATAGGTTTCTAGTTGTTGATAGTTTGTAGTTCATAGTTTCTGACGCAGATAAGGTTCTAGTTGTTGATAGTTTGTAGTTCATAGTTTCTGACGGAGATAAGGTTGTAGTTGTTGATAGTTTGTAGTTCATAGTTTCTGACAGAGATAGCGTTCTAGTTGTTGATAGTTTGTAGTTCATAGTTTCTGACGGAGATAAGGTTGTAGTTGTTGATAGTTTGTAGTTCATAGTTTCTGACGCAGATAAGGTTCTAGTTGTTGATAGTTTGTAGTTCATAGTTTCTGACGCAGATAAGGTTCTAGTTGCTGATAGTTTGTAGTTCATAGTTTCTGACAGAGATAAGGTTGTAGTTGTTGATAGTTTGTAGTTCATAGTTTCTGACAGAGATAAGGTTGTAGTTGTTGATAGTTTGTAGTTCATAGTTTCTGACAGAGATAAGGTTGTAGTTGTTGATAGTTTGTAGTTCATAGTTTCTGACAGAGATAGGTTTCTAGTTGTTGATAGTTTGTAGTTCATAGTTTCTGATTTACTTTCTGAAAATATTGAAACCTGCCTTTTTACTAGCCTGGGTGGACAACTTCGGGGGTCCATTTTGAGTTTGCGTTTCCACAACGATTGTCTTTGAAATCTTGTTTTTTGTTTGACCACAAGGTCTGAAAGGGGAACTTGACTTTTAATTTTTACTTTTGTTTGGCAGATTTCATCCCGGAGAGCTTTTGACCCTCCTCCACCCCCCCCAAAAAAAAAACAAACAGCAACACCCCAACAACACATTCTCTGACTTCTTCCGCCGCCTTAATATGGAAATATCGAAATTTATGATAAAACAAGGTTACACAGCAGGGCGGTAATATGAAAAACTACTTATTAATTGTTGTTTTAAATTATGTCCAACTTATATGCATACTAAATAGATTTTTTTCTCTTATTTTTTTTGGGTCAATGTAGTAGCTAGTATGACAGAAATTACATAACTTAGCAATACAAATGTAAAAAAATTTTTTTTAACAAAAAGTATTAAACCGTTTGCATAAATATATTACAAATACTTTATCGATGCGCAGTGCTCTCCCCTACTAAAGAGCCACTAGTGTTTGTTAATAGGGAATAGTTGTAAAAGTGGTGTATTTTTCTGAAAAACTGCTTGCATAAGTGATTTAAAAAATTAGATTTTTCGCTTTTAGAAAAGAAAAAAAGTAGCCGTTGCATCAGAACTTTGAATGGACTAAAATATTATGATGTCGGATTTTTACAATCTTTTCTAGTTTACGAGATCTAAACGGGACGGACGGACGGACATTTCACACAAAACTAATAATGTCTTTTCCCCTTTTGGGGGCGCTAAAAAAAAGGAAATATCAAAATTTGTTTTTATGTTTTTGCTGTATCTCGATCGGAACGTCGCTAATTTGTAAGATTAAAGGAAAATGAAACAAAACAAAAAAAAAACAACGAAACATTTTTTCCCAGAATCCTCAGTATAGAGTAGTTTTTTATTTTTTTCATTTTAATAGATTTGGATTTTATTTTAACCCTGTTTTTATTCCTTGCTTCGGTATTTCGGTGAATGTAGATAGTCGCCCAAGATACCTCATTTATTTGAGATGTACAGCGCGCACACACACACACACACACTTATATGTATATATATGCTCTCAAGTTTACAGGTATCTTACATACTTTTAAGACTTTGGAATGGAACCACGTGATCACGTAACACTGACCTATGACAGATAGTATGACAGTCTGTATCAGAGGCGGATCAGTATTGATCTGGCAGATGAACAGTCCTTGGTCGCCGTACTTGACTTTGTCAAAATGAAGATTCCAGTGTCCATCTCTTGGATTGTCCACTTTAAACCTTTCATCGTCGATGATTCTTCTATCATTGAGTGTTAACACAGTCTTCCATTTATCTTGCCAGATGACCTACAGTACAGGTGGACACGACCTCAACAGATTAGTACTGGGCATGTCTAGGTTTTGATTACATAGAGATTAAAGAGAAAGATAGATAGATAGAGAGAGAGAGAGAGAGAGAGAGAGAGAGCAATAAATAAAATAGACATACTCTATGAAGTAACTACTCGAGCAGAGTTAGAGACTACTAAGCAAACCAAACTGCTGCAGTAGACTATTGAATGATCTATTGACCAGAATAGAATAGAGATGTAAGGTGAGAGAAACAGTAAGTATTGAGTGTAGAGATCAAATACGATGGAATGTTATAGTGCTAGCACATCATGTCAAAGCAATGTCTATAAAAGCTATAAATAGAAGTGAAATGAAGAAAAGTATTCCAACAAGGAAAACACTCATAACAGACAGACACACACACACACACACATAATTCAAAAGATATTTTTTTCCTTTCCGGTCCAACGTTGAGGAGAGATTCCAGTGTTTCAGAAACAAATGAGTTCTTGAACCTTTCAGTGCTAGCCTTCATTTGGAAAAGTCATGACGAAACTATTGAAGACAATATGTCTGCATTGACCTGACTGATGAAACGTTATTGACTTGACTGATGTAACCTTGCTGACTTGACTGATGTAACCTTGCTGACTTGACTGATGTAACCTTGCTGACTTGACTGATGTAACCTTGCTGACTTGACTGATGTAACCTTGCTGACTTGACTGATGTAACTTTGCTGACTGATGTAACGCTATTGACTTCACTGATGTAGTTTTGTTGCAAAACTTTTCCTGTGTCGTTTTGAAATATTTTCCTATCAAGTAACAACATGAGACTATGTTAAGTTTCTATCCAATTATTACCAAGTTTTGTCAAACAAAATGTCAAAATATACACCGGTGGTCATAATGTATTTGAACTATGAGTAAGAAGTGCGGATTAGTGAAACTGAAGTTTTGAATCCAATCTAAATGCCTTTAGTGTCAACCCTATAGAAAAATCAGGATTCAGTGATCTTTAGGCAGCTTATAGCACCTAGTAATACACTTCTGGTAATCCTGATCCTTAGGCAGCTTATAACACCTAGTAATACACTCTGGTAATCGACTAAAGGCGCCTTTAATTTTTATAAGCTAATAAAAAATTATTACAAAACTTCTATCTACTCACTTTGGTCTGTTTTTCTGTCCGTCTGGTAAAAAGTTTGCACAATTATTCATTGCCGTAGACAATACATAAATCAATAAAAAACGTAACCAATTAGTATTTAATTACGGTTATTAATTATTTTGTTTGATACCAACAAGAGAAATTAATTCTTCAGTATTCACAGTTATGGTTAAATATGTCGGGTTTTGTCCCCTTAAATAATTGTACACATTATTTCTCCCACACATATTATCCGATCAATTTGAAACAATTATTTGTTGTACCTAACAAAACATGAGTCAATAAAACAATTACCAATTAGTTGATTGGTTATTGGTAATTAGTTATTTTGTTTGATATCAAAAAGGGAAATAACTTCTTCATACTTGAGTGATATAGTTGTATGTGCAGAGTCCCCCTCCTTAAATAAGCTATGTTTTTATTTAAAGAATTTGTAAATATTTTGATTATTTCTAGACTTTAGTTCAAAGAGATTCGAAACCGTCTTGTCCAAATTTAACCCATCATCTCTATGCAGGGCCGGTCCTAACAATTGCGGGGCCTTATGCGAAACGGATTACGTAAGGACCAGTCTGGGTAGGGATAAGGATAATAAGTGATAATTAAGATTTTGTACTAGAAAATAAATTCGTCTTTACATTTGATTCATTCTTTACTAAATACATACAGTATATCATCAAAATTCTGTTTCCTACATAGATCACGCTCAATAGCAAGATTTGCCACATTGTTCAATCTATCTTCGTGAATTGTTGATCTCAAGTAATTCTTTAAGTTGGAGGCGCGAGAAGCTTCTTTCACCAGATGTCACAGCTACAGGTATTGTTAAAAATAGTCTGAGTTGCAACAAAGTAGTTTGGAAAAGTAGTGCATCTTTCATTAGTGGACAGATAAGCTAAAATTTTTACCGGGGTTTTGGCGGTAGAATATGCCTTAAAGATATCAATTTTGTCTATTTTTCAGAAGATTTTTATGCGTTTCCAATAGATTTTAATAATTCCTAGAGATTTTCAGGAGCTCCTAGAGAATCAAGAGGCTGCGGGAAACCTGTTATTAGTGTTATAAGTTATAATGTTTTAATTTAATAATTTACAACTAGAGTTAGCGCGGGGCCTATGAAAGTGCGGGGACCCACTGCGGTCGCATAGGTTGCAGTGGCCTAAGGCCGGCCCTGTCTCTATGTATTGACTTATAATGTTGGCTTGCCTTTTATTTTAGTGTATACAGTGAACTTAAAAGTGAAATCATCTTTAGAATAGACATGATCTTAGCATTTTTTTTTACAATGCCTCTATTCAAGTAACATCTTCTTAGGTGAAGGAACCTAAGAACGGCTATCAAAAACGGCTCTAACAATTTTTCAAATAAATTGAACAGTTGATGTATAGCACTGAAAAAAGAATGACTAGCTCGTTGGCCACACTGGGAGAACTCTAGTTCGAACGTTATCATTTTTCAAATTAAAAAAAGAAATAAAATAAAATTTGGCTAAAGAACTAGGTCTACATCTAGATCTAACATTGGTTGCGTGACATTGTTTATTAATCTTCTATTCAATAGTTATGGAGAGAAAAACAATCGCTCTATGAGTGTTGTAGAACGGAGATATGTTTTGACTACAGAAAGTTTACAACACAAAAGTGAGATCACCTTTAGATTTGAGACTAGACATAATCTGTTCATCATGGCGATTTCTTTTTGTACTTCAGAAAGTTGATAACTTAAAACCTATACTGCATGTGACGTGACACTATTTGTATAAGCAGACTCTCCAGTCCAATTGTTTTTATTTTATAAACGGTAACCCCCCCCCTCCCCTTTCCAAAACCAACAACAATACCACACATGTAATAATGAAAAAAATAGTAAAAGTGTAATCACATTTACGTCGAAGAATAATAGGATTGAGAAAGTACAACGAATGTAATGTATCCACACAGTATCGGCATCTCTTTTGAAAGAATTAAAATTTGTTTTCACTAGCTTTTTAACACACTTCGCATGGGCGTCTTCAAACAAAAGGTTGAAACAGACTGTGAGATGACCCCTGACCTGTCCTGCACTGATCCGAGAGCACGTCTGAAGGGACCCAAATCAACTTGGCAACGAATTCACAATGACCAACATCGGCTCGGCTATCTTTTCATCTTGAGCTTACAATTACAGATACATCTTTTAATATGGTCGCTACATTTCAAATTGGACCAAACTAACCACAAAATTAATAAGATGAAACAATTTTAAATTTATTCAAAATTGGAAAAGTTACAGGATTATACAAGATAATATAAGACAATACAAATTAAGAAATCATACCCATTCGTAATAACAGCATATAAGGTTAGGATAATTCAAAACTAACTCACACACAAAGTTGTTATAAAACACAAACACACAGAGAGAGAGAAGGAGAGAGAGAGAGAGAGAGAAGGAGAGAGAGAGAAGGAGAGAGAGAGAAGGAGAGAGAGTTTGAGCTTAACTGTGTAGATGTACTGACTAAGATGAATGTAATGAAATGCTTATACAAACAATCTAATTAGCTGAACAGAAAAGAGCTTCATAAATTATAATGCAATTTAAATAAATTAGATATTAAGCAATGTTTTAATGAATCAATCAGCTTTATGTTATTAAAAAACTTGTGTAGACCTAGCACTGGCGGATCCAGAACTTTTGAGTGGGGGGGGCGATTTTTTTCCAAACCCTAACCCTAATGCCCTGTAAACCCTAACCCTATGCATAAACGTGCGTATATATAAATATATATATATATATATATATATATATATATATTATATTATATATATATATATATATATATATATATATATATATATGAGAATTTTTTAAAAGCAGCATTTCTCAACCTTTGGTGAAAAACAAAACAACTCGAGCATCGCTATAAGGTTTTCAAGTGGGGTTCGGGGCGAAGCCAAAAGCGTTTTCTTGCTTTTTTCACTGCAGAAAAGTATTCTCCTGACATTTACAGCTCATGTTTCATCAGTGGAGTTCGGGGCGAAGCCCCGCCGCCAAAAGCGTTTTCTTGCATTCTTCACTGTAGAAACGCATTCTCCTGACATCTACAGCTCATCTTTCATCAGTGGAGTTCGGGGCGAAGCCCCGCCGCCAAAAGCGTTTTCTTGCATTCTTCACTGTAGAAACGCATTCTCCTGACATCTACAGCTCATCTTTCATCAGTGGAGTTCGGGGCGAAGCCCCGCCGCCAAAAGCGTTTTCTTGCATTCTTCACTGTAGAAACGCATTCTCCTGACATCTACAACTCATTATTCATCAGTGGGTTCGGGGCGAAGCCAAAAGCGTTTTCTTGCTTTTTTCACTGCAGAAAAGTATTCTCCTGACATTTACAGCTCATGTTTCATCAGTGGAGTTCGGGGCGAAGCCCCGCCGCCAAAAGCGTTTTCTTGCATTCTTCACTGTAGAAACGCATTCTCCTGACATCTACAGCTCATCTTTCATCAGTGGAGTTCGGGGCGAAGCCCCGCCGCCAAAAGCGTTTTCTTGCATTCTTCACTGTAGAAACGCATTCTCCTGACATCTACAACTCATTATTCATCAATGGAGTTCGGGGCGAAGCCCCGACGCCAAAAGCGTTTTCTTGCTTTTTTCACTGCAGAAAAGTATTCTCCTGACATTTACAGCTCATTTTTCATCAATGGAGTTCGGGGCGAAGCCCCGCCGCCAAAAGAGTTTTCTTGCATACTTCACTGAAGAAACGTATTCTCCTGACCTAAAACTCATTATTCATACTATTAAAAAAGGACCTTTTGAATAATGTTGTACTTGAAAAATATTCTAATATGAATTTATAGGCCCTTAATACATTGCAAAAAATCCGATTTGTTCCTTGAAAAGATAAGATACCCCACATATTTAGATTTTGGCTTTGAGGATCTCCGCCGAAAAAAAATTATTCGATAAATAATATTCAATAAAATCAAAGTATAAATTGTGAGTTATAGTCCCAAATTTATTTAACTAGAAAAATATCAGATTGAGTAAAGGTTAGAAAAAGGCGACTATGAAAAAATGATTTGGGTTTAGAACTCATCTCAATCGTGACTCTTATACATAAACTCTGTCTGGAAATGGGAGGGGCGGTAGAGTGAAAACGATTAATCCTCGCTCCTTTAATAATTTCTGATAAAGATTGCATTTGGCATTAAAGAATAGGGGTGTGGCGACTCGATATAAGAATTTAATTTATAGTACATATAAATTATATTAGTGAAAGATGTTTTTGTTTTGTAATTTTCTAACTGTAATACAAAAAGAAAAAGTATTGGTTTGTCCGATGGGGGAAAGGCGATTGCATGAATCGCCCCTCCCACCAGGTACAACCCTTTTTCATTTAAATTTTACTAATGATAAAATTTGAGATTAGAGTGTGGTACGACATAATATACAATGAGTTCACATATCAATATGTAGTTTATATTATATAGATATTCAACTAATTTTGTTCACAAACTATGATTCTCCATAAAAATAGGACCGCCCCCCCCACTCAGAGGGCTAGATTGGGGAGGGCAGTACATGCAATTTCCCCCTCCCCAACCTCACCGAAACGGCCAAGATACAAGAAGGCGAGAGACATAATATAAATCTATATATTAATTCAACTAATTTTGTTCAAAAACTATGATTTCTCCATTAAAGTAGGACCGCCACCCCCCTCAAAAGGTTTAGGTGGGAAGGGTAGTAGAGATAAATTGGCAAACAGGGAACGACATAATACAAAGATCGGTTAAAATATCAATAACAAGTTTTAATCACATAGATATTTACTTGATTCTGTTAGCAAGCTGTGATTTCTACAAAGAAATTGGACCGCCCCCCCCACTCGAAAGTTTATGGGGGGGGGGGGGGGGGCGGGATTGATACCATCGCCCCCTCCCGACCCCACCAAATCGGCCAACATACTAGAGGGGGGGGCGAAATAATCTAAAAATAGGCTGAAATATAAATAATTAGTATATATTATTAACATAAGTAATGAATTCGTATACAAATTGTGTGAATTCTATACTAAAATTCGTCCGCCCCCCCTTCGGGGGGGGGGGGGGGGTCGGCCGAGTGGGGGGGGGCGATCGCCCCTACCGCCCCCCCCCCTGGATCCGCCAGTGAGACCTAGTGACATCATTAACGAGACAACTTTTTGTGTCTAGAGTTTGATTTGCAACTATTGTGTAAGTAAACTGGGACTACGTTTAATCATCTTGGATCTTTAAGGATTACAACAACATTTAAACATGACCTGAACGAATGTCAACTATCATAAGTTATATGTATTACATTAAATTTTTTTTTAATTTATGAAAATTATATATATTTGTAAAATTTAGTTTAAAAATACAAAGTCTAGATCAAATAAAAAATATAATCTAGCAGGAAAATTCTAGTTAAAGTAGACCAAGTTGTGTCCCCTCACTTGTGATGTGACCAAAAACTTTAATTGAGCTCAGTGAATACCACACATTCGTTCACCAACTCATCTTGTTTTGCATTGCGCGTGGTAAACACACACACACACACACATTGGAAGTGGAGCGCACAGGGACTGCAGCTCAGTGCAGTTAAATTTAGTTGGTGTACCCGCCACAGGATTCATCCAATCAAAATGATCTATTTTCAAGGGAGACAATTTGAAGCTGCTATGCCCTTCATGCAATATACTGCGCCATGAGGACTTAATCACATTCATAACATTAAATTGCAGATTAAAAAAAACAAAACAGAAATAAAGGATGTAAAATAGTTAGCAAATAATTTTATTATTTTTTTTCAAATAATAAGCAATTTAATTTCTTACTATTTAGACAATTTTATTTTATGAAAACAGTTTTAGACCAAATTAGAATCTTAAAAATTGGAGTCCGACACTGTCAGGAACATTTTCTATTAGCATAATGTAAAGTAGAAAAAAAAGCAGCATTTACATAGTTGGCAGAAGAACGTAGCGACATTGATAAAAGTTTTGGTCAAAGATTACTATTAAGTGACATAATTACAGGAAGTTACACATAGAGAGATACACATACAAAGTTTCCATGGCAATGCAAGAGTTTCTGAACATGAAAGTTTCAAGTCCATGCAATAAGTTCAAGTCCACAACCTTGAGTTGACTTCCAATGGAATGTGTTCATTTTAGAACTAGAACATAAATCTACTTTAGAAATACATCTACACCGAATAGGCTAAGAACATAACTATATAAAATTACTTGAAGTCATGGAAAATGTTAAACCAAAATCAATGGATTAAATTGATTGATTCAAAATGTTCACAACTTTACTTGAGACTATAAGCTTGTGTGCACTTACCTAGAAATATAACAACGTAGAATACTTCTTAACAATTAAAAGCAGAATGAATTAATTTGGTCTTTAAACTACATTGTGCGCACCACCTTAAGTAGAAATAAGTTGCCAAGTCTGGATCTATTTCACCAAAACTAAAATCTTCTAAACCATAGCTCTAAAAAGATCCAGTCCAAGACTAATGTTTTTTTGTGTTTCCAAATCTATATCGACAAACTAGAATTGTATTCACTCTGAGTAGACATTGGCATAACCAGGAGATTGTTTTCGTGGGGACGGGGATGGGGGGTGTAAAAATATTCCTTTTTTATTTTATTAGTTTACGAGAGGGAAATATTCGCTGTGACAAATAGTCCTCAGGTTTATAAAGGAGGCATTGTCTTTTTAAAAAGAATTTTAGTTTTCATGTTTGTTCTCTCTTACTTTCTCATGCAGACATTGGGACCACACTGCAGCACTTCACACAACCTCACACACACATACACACTTGCCTGAGCCACAATCACACAACCTCTCTCACACACACACACTTACCTGAGCCACAGTCACAACAGCAACAAGAAGAATTTCTTAAATTTCACTGGGCAGACCCTTTAGATCTAATTATAGCACAAGGTGGAAACAAGTCTGACCATACTGGAGCCCAGACACTGATAGTAAACTGACCTAAGTGTGGGTCCATTAAAACTGTTACTAAATTAACCTAAGTGTGGGTCCATTTAAACCAGTTGCGTAGCATCCATGGCGCGAAGGAACCCGGGCCCATGACCAATAGAGGCTCACAATGGCACTTGGAATCTATCAAAGTCTTATAGAATTGACCAAGTGTTGATATCTAACAGTGAAACAAAAAGCAATGCAACAAAGGGATGTAAACGCGATGATTAACATTGGGAATGATTTCTGCTGGACACTGCAAAACTGCGCTGGAGGACCTAAGTCCAAGTAAGCGTCTCAGAAGTGAATCGAATGTAATGACTCCATTACTTCTAAAATCTAGTACCGACAGAGAGAATGCCTTTTTAAAAAAATGTACTGATGCATACTTGATATTTTGATATGTTTTTATTTTACCCATTGTAGGGGAGGGGCCCACCATCATTTTCTTGAACCCGGGGCTATATGTATCTTGCTACGCCACTGAATTTTAAACTGTTACTAAATTAACCTAAGTGTGGGACTATTTAAAACTGTTAATAAATTGACCTAAGTGTGGGTTCATTTAAACTGTTACTCAATTAACCTAAGTGTGGGTCAATTTAAAACTGTTAATAAATTAAGGGGAAGTATCCCTGAAAATCTTATTTTTGTTATTTCTGAAGCTAGGCCTTTGAAATTTGTTATGGTAACATATAATGATATTCTAAAATAAATAATGCTAAAAAAAAGTTTTTTTTGAATAATGGTTGCCATGGTAACGGCGGCCATATTGTTTATTGTATACAAATTAAAAGTCTGAATTTTGTAAAAACTATTGATTAGAAATACATGAAATTGAATTAAAAGATAAGAAAAAAGGATCCTCTAAATCGATACAACGTCAGAATTAAAGATTTAAGTATGTTAAATTTTTTACAAATTTTTGAATTTTTAGTATTTTTTAGACCTAAAAAAACAGGATAAATATTAATTAAAAATTCTTTAAAAAAAAAAAGTAAATAAAATATTGAAAAAAAATCATTGTACGAGTAAAGTTAATGATGTCCTTAAGAAGTGTTTCAAATTTCATCAAAATCTATCAAGTAGTTTAGGAGAAATTCCTAGTAAAGCACAATGACATGAGCAAAAACTAACATTTTGAGAAAAATGAGTTTAAAGTATAAATTTTATTAAGATTTTGTTTCATAGACCTTACAAAAACATTTAAAAAACATGTTTTAGACACAGATTTAAGCAATAAAAATGATTGTAATGTAAAGAAAAATGATTGATCTACTTAATTATGTTATTAGTTAAAAATCGATATCCTAGACCTAAAACTCAATTTTCTCTAGGGATACCTCCCCTTAACCTAAGTGTGGGTCAATTTAAAACTGTTACTAAATTAACCTAAGTGTGGGTCCATTTAAAACTGTTACTAAATTAACCAAAGTGTGGGTCCAGTCTAATAGTTGATCAATTCACCACACGTAGGTCCTGGAAATATTGAACATCACTTTTGTGTTTACTTTGTGCTGCACGACCAAACAAAAACTCTAATTCTAGATAATTATTTCTCACAGTAGATCTTTAATAATTAATCTTCGTTCGTTATTAATGAAGGTTAGGACGATGAGTAATTATGGAAGATTATTTATAATTTGTTAACAACATTTGCAGACGTGGCTTAATTATTTCTACAGATAATGGAGACATTAAAATAATCGAAAGTTCAACTTATTTTGTTATGTTTCTTCACATGGACAATGTATTCAATGCAGCTATTTGGTTCTGAAGTTGGTAACAATATTTTTGTCTGAGTTTTAATTGTCTCTGTTTAATAACGACAGTTATGTCCAAGTAATTCTGGTGCAGCTCGTATCGAGGTAATTACGTTTTACTTGGACTTATGGCTCAGGTTGTAGACACTTTCACAGGATTCATTAGAGGTTATTAGAGAGAGTAGTTCTTGTTTTACTTCTAGAGAATGTTTTTCTATTCAGAATTCAATCTATAAAAAAATATTAAATTTTGAATCTGTGATGTAAACATTTGTTTGGCTACTGTCAAAAAGTTTTAATTACACAATTTTTTTTTCCTTTTTTTTTTCAAAGTTGTTTTTTTTTTTGGACAAGATTATAATTTGATGACATTATAATACAATTTGATTATTCGGTGTCACAAGATGGTGTAGACTTTGTAAGTAAATCTTCTGTTGAGGTTATGCTCCAGTCTCTTAACATTTTCAACTAAAATTTCTTAAATTTTCAACGCGTGTTCCATGCTGTTACAGTTGTCCCAAGAGATGTTGTTTCAGCTGAGAAGTTCTATTTGGAACCTCGACAGGAGGATGACGGACTAGTTTTCAAGCCTTGACGTTTCAATTGTTGACTCTTAAAGACAACTTGAGTTGGTTCATTCATAATTTGAATTTTGTTTTGTGGAGGTATATCAGTTCTCGATATTCTATTACTAAATACTTTACACATAACATGTTTTTATTAGACAATAAATGTATGCATTCAGTTTTAAAATGCGAGAAATAGAATACAATCGACCTAAATAGGATAAAACAAAGTATGTATTGGACTCGAAATGAAATCTTGTAGAGCTTTGAAATGAACTTTCACATAAAAAATGTTCCTTCTAGAAATGTGGACAATCACCAAATGCAGACAAGAGGTGTGGTTAATAAATTGTTTTCATTACCATTAAGTTTAAAAATATAAACATGCAAAATACACATTTATTTCTTTGACTGAATGAACATTGTTCTAGTGTGTGTCGCCTAGGCCAGAATCATACTCCTCCTTTACTTCAACACTTGCCCAAGTAGCGTGCTATGTTCCGTGATGTAAACTAGTTTAGTTAAGATAACTGTTGATTCTAGTTAACAACTGTCAGGGTCCCGAGAAAAAGGGGCCAAGACTTTAAAAATACTACCCTCCAACGGCTTTCCAGTGATATTAGTGCAGGACAGGGCATTGCAGTGACATTGGTAGAGAACAGGGCATACAGTCACATTGGTAGAGGGCAGGGTATTGTAGTGACATTGGTAGAGGGCAGGATATTGTAGTGACATTGGTAGAGAACAGGGCATACAGTGACATTGGTAGAGGGCAGAGTATTGTAGTGACATTGGTAGCGGGCAGGGCATTGCAGTGACATTGGTGACATTGGTAGAGGGCAGGGCATTGCAGTGACATTGGTAAATGGCAGGGCATTGTAGTGACATTGGTAGAGGGCTGGGCATTGTAGTGACATTGGTAATACCATGACAGGGCAGAGTAAGACAATAGACTTGGTCAAGGCCTCACAGAGCATCTCAGTGATATCAGACCAATATCGGTATAGAACAAAGTATTGCTGCGATATTGGTAGAAGTCTGGGCTGGACATCGCATTGGAGTGATATGAGTACAGAGCAGGGCATCCAGTAATGTTGGTAGAGGGCAGGGCATTGCCGTGATTTTGATAGAGGTCTAGGCTGAGCAGGGCATTGCAAGGATATTGCTACATTGCTGGACATTGATGTAATAGAGGTACAGGCCATGGCGGAGTCAGACAGTAATATAAAAAAAAATGAAGAAAGATTTTTAATAAAAGATTTTTTCAAAGACTCAAACAAATAATACCAAGCAAAAATTGCTTTATTCTAATAATAGGAAAAAAGGATTGCAGAAATCTTCAACACTAGAGCCTCCCAGATTTCATCTTCAACACTAGAGCCTCACAGATTTCTGGCTAATTTAGAAGAAAAGTTGTTCAGTGACTTCCAGAATTAGAAAGTAAAATTGTTGCTTTCTCTCTTAGGAAACATCTTCATTAGTGATGGCTGCCTCACACACAAATAATATGACTTCTCCTACATGATAAGATCATAAAAGGCAACACTAAAGAGTACAATACAAACAGAGCTGTGACATAAACATAGTCAAGGCAATAGGAAAGATGAAAATACACACAGATTGTGTACTGTCACAAGAAACAGATTATTCAAGGCAAAAGGAAATATTACACATAGTACAGCCAAAAGAGAAGATAAGTCAAGGCAAAAGGAAAGGTTACAATTCAGCTAGAGTAGTGTTCTGCCACAAGAAATTATTGATCAAGGCAATAGGAAAGATTACACATAAAGAAATGAAATTTCAGAGAAAGAGCTGCGATAGGTCAGATTACATAGACAGGTCAGTCTTACCTTCAATGACCTGTCTGTCCATCTAGTACAGGAAATAGAAGCGCATGCAATTACCTTTACCTGATGTCGACCTAAATTGTTGACTACACAAGGTAAGATGGCCTCGTGACCTTCTATCACGGTCACATTGTGCACATCATTGTCCATTCTTGGGCGCACTGACGTCACAGCTGGGGAAGAAAGAAAAGACGCCATGTAACTGGTGAATGGCATCACTGAGCTAAAATGCGTTGCTTATCAAATATGTATACAATGGATTCATGTCTGGCCTTGAATAAAAAAAGTTTTTCAGTCCATGGTGCAGATGATGTAAAGCTGATCTCTGTGAGTGATGGTTTATGAGAATGTTCTGAGATCCATTAAAGTTGGTTTCACTAAAGAACATCCATAAAATTAAACTCATGATCCCACCACGACCAGTTAGGGTTTAGACTCAAGGTATATGTAGTATGTAGGTTTAAAGTAATCTGGTAAACTGTTTCTATAACTTTATTGTTATTATTATCTTCTGCAGAGACCAACAATTATGTTACTTTTGTTTTCAATTTAACATCCACCAGCTGTCTTTAGTTACAAATCTAATAAATGTCTTTAGTAACACAACTAATAGCGGTCTTCAGTAGCACATCTAACAGCTGTCTTTAGTAACACATCTAATAGCGGTCTTCAGTAGCACATCTAACAGCTGTCTTTAGTAGCACATCTAATAGCGGTCTTCAGTAGCGCATCTAACAGCTGTCTTTAGCTACACATCTAACATCTCAGTGACACATGTCTACACAGTGTGTATGTCAAGAAATAAGTGACACATGTCTACACAGTGTGTATGCCAAGATATAAGTGACACATGTCTACACAGTGTGTATGTCAATAAATAAGTGACTATGTCTACACAGTGTGTATGTCAAGAAATAAGTGACACATGTCTACACAGTGTGTATGTCAAGAAATAAGTGACACATGTCTGCACAGTGTGTATGCCAAGATATAAGTGACACATGTCTACACAGTGTGTATGTCAAGATATAAGTGACTATGTCTACACAGTGTGTATGTCAAGAAATAAGTGACACATGTCTACACAGTGTGTATGCCAAGATATAAGTGACTATGTCTACACAGTGTGTATGTCAAGATATAAGTGACACATGTCTACACAGTGTGTATGTCAAGATATAAGTGACACATGTCTACACAGTGTGTATGTCAAGATATAAGTGACACATGTCTACACAGTGTGTATGCCAAGATATAAGTGACACATGTCTACACAGTGTGTATGTCAAGAAATAAGTGACACATGTCTACACAGTGTGTATGTCAAGATATAAGTGACACATGTCTACACAGTGTGTATGCCAAGATATAAGTGACACATGTCTACACAGTGTGTATGTCAAGAAATAAGTGACACATGTCTACACAGTGTGTATGTCAAGATATAAGTGACACATGTCTACACAGTGTGTATGCCAAGATATAAGTGACACATGTCTACACAGTGTGTATGTCAAGATATAAGTGACACATGTCTACACAGTGTGTATGTCAAGATATAAGTGACACATGTCTACACAGTGTGTATGCCAAGATATAAGTGACACGTGTCAATGTTATATGTGACATTACTCTTTGAGATTCACATTGAACAATTGATTTCTTCAAAACCAGTCTCCAACAAAGTAGGTCAACTAAGACGACTCACGCGATTTTATTTATGCTCTCATCCAGCCCTTACAGTAGCGAGCTAGTCCTACCACTGCACGTAGTATTTGACCGTTGGTCAACTTCGTGAACAGCCATAATATTAAGAGGGCCAGTCAAAATAAAGTATTTTTAGAATCAATTTTGTCCTGTGCCCCGTTGTTGTTAGTTTAATCAGTTGTATCAACATTCTTCTGACTGGGTTGATCTTACAAGGGGAAATAACACCATCACATTTCCTTCCTAGGAGATAAACAAGAGTTATCTGCTATCAGTGTTGATTCAGATAACATTTACACTGCCAACACAGGGTTTGAAAAGAAGCTGATCAGTTGATGTGCTTTACAGAAACAAGAATTATTCTAAGTACCATAAACCAATTATGTACCATTCCATCTTTTTATTCCTTACCATCACTTGTCCATTAGGTCTCTGTTCCACATGAATTGTTATATTTTGAAAAACGTACATATTAAGATATTGAGATACTTAATTACTGCCAAGCTCAGTCTTACATTGCTTTGTTCTAATGTTTGGGCTCTCATATACCTACAAGTTAATAACAACTCAGATCATCTCATTAATTAAACTTTGAAAACCTAACCGCACCCAGTCCATGACATCTCCATGCACATTTATAATAATGTTTGAGTGAATGTAACAAAATTATGTTGTTTTTTTAAATTGTATTCAATACCCAGTTTAACTTAAACCTTGCTTACATCTGTAATTAATTACATACTCTTCCCACTATTGCGAAACTAAAACTGCTTGGTCGTGAGGCATGCGCTCTAGTCTGTCGTTTGATGGTCACGAATACTTAAGATGGTCCCGAGCTTGCCCGCTGACATCCCCCGCCGTATTGCGGGAGGTTTGGGCTAGAAAGTAATTCTCTTCAACTCTGAAGGAATATCCGAAATATGTAAAAAAAAAATAAACAACAACAAACTATTTTCTTTTTCTCTTGAATACTTCTCGTACTATCTACACATGCAAATTAGTATTTTTTGCTTTTTCAGCACTGATTTCCACGCCAACTGCTCTAGCTGCTGCATCCAGTTTTTAAAGTAAGGTCTTATACCTGGTCTGCGTTTTCTCTATCTACAAAACTGAGATTGGAAATAGGCCACCCATGATCAAGCTAGAAGTAAATCCTTCTAGAGTTTCCATTACAATATGTTCCAGAAATATATGAAAAAGAGCTGGAGAGACAATGCATCCTTGCCGCACTCCTAATGATGTCCTAAAACTTTCTCCAATTTGTTTGTTCAGAAGTACTGAGCTGTTTACATTTTGACATAGGGCTTTGATAACATCAATCATGTTGTTTTTTTAGATCTATGTTGAACTCCTTCATCACATGCCATCAGGACAAGCCTCTGGTCAAAAGCTTTTTTGAATGGTTTGACCTTTAAGTGATTTTATTGTTTCCTCCACTTCTGACTCTAGAATGGAGCCTTGCAAAGTTCTCTGTTGTCTCAAGGTTGTTTTTTTTTATTTGACTGTTGGGATTTTATTTCCAAGTTGTACAGATCTTTGCAATATTCTGTCCACTTTCTAATCACATCTGTTTCTTCAGTCAGAAGAGTTCCTTCCAATCCCTGTGGTTCTAGTTTGTCTTGTGTTGGTTCAAGCTTTTAATTTTTCATATTTTTTTTATATTGCCAACTTTCAACTGATCATTTTTTCTGTTACTGACTTAAAGGATTAAAAAATCAAAAGAGTTGGTATATAGGTAAGTGATATTAGTGACATCAGTAACATCAGTAAACATGAGGTGTAGGAATGGTGGAGAAAGTGGAAACATAAACAACAAAAAAAGTTGTCGCCATCAAAGTTTGGTGCTAGCAAAAAAGTAGTAGTCACGTTGTTGTTTATATCTCTGACTTCATAGCTTGTCAAATACATTTCAAAGTGGTATTAAATCTGGTCAAACTAAATAAGCATAGAATATTTCCAAGAGTTGGAGAAGTACCATTTGGAAATAAGAAGTGTGATAGAGACAGAGAGAAAGATGGAAAAGGAGAGAGAGAGAGAGAGAGAAGAGGTGGAGACGGATAGGGAGAGAGAGAAAGAGACAGAGAGAGAAAGAGAAGAGATGGAGACGTATAGGGAGAGAGAGACACACACACACACATTGTACTGTTGCGTTGCCATATTAAAAGAAACAAACACTGACACTTTCCAATGATGTAAATAGGCAAGAAGAACCTTTCATTGGGTTAATACAAAGATCAAATATAAGTACATTGATAGTATACAAAGATCAAATATAAGTACATTGTTAGTATACAAAGATCAAATATAAGTACATTGATAGTATACAAAGATCAAATATAAGTACATTGATAGTATACAAAGATCAAATATAAGTACATTGATAGTATACAAAGATCAAATATAAGTACATTGATAGTATACAAAGATCAAATATAAGTACATTGATAGTATACAAAGATCAAATATAAGTACATTGATAGTATACAAAGATCAAATATAAGTACATTGTTAGTATACAAAGATCAAATATAAGTACATTGATAGTATACAAAGATCAAATATAAGTACATTGATAGTATACAAAGATCAAATATAAGTACATTGATAGTATACAAAGATCAAATATAAGTACATTGATAGTATTCAAAGATCAAATATAAGTACATTATTAGTATACAAAGATCAAATATAAGTACATTATTAGTATACAAAGATCAAATATAAGTACATTATTAGTATACAAAGATCAAATATAAGTACATTATTAGTATACAAAGATCAAATATAAGTACATTATTAGTATACAAAGATCAAATATAAGTACGTTATTAGTATACAAAGATCAAATATAAGTACATTATTAGTATACAAAGATCAAATATAAGTACATTATTAGTATACAAAGATCAAATATAAGTACATTGATAGTATACAAAGATCAAATATAAGTACATTGATAGTATACAAAGATCAAATATAAGTACATTGATAGTATTCAAAGATCAAATATAAGTACATTGATAGTATACAAAGATCAAATATAAGTACATTATTAGTATACAAAGATCAAATATAAGTACATTATTAGTATACAAAGATCAAATATAAGTACATTATTAGTATACAAAGATCAAATATAAGTACATTATTAGTATACAAAGATCAAATATAAGTACATTATTAGTATACAAAGATCAAATATAAGTACATTATTAGTATACAAAGATCAAATATAAGTACATTATTAGTATACAAAGATCAAATATAAGTACATTATTAGTATACAAAGATCAAATATAAGTACATTATTAGTATACAAAGATCAAATATAAGTACATTATTAGTATACAAAGATCAAATATAAGTACATTGATAGTATACAAAGATCAAATATAAGTACATTGATAGTATACAAAGATCAAATATAAGTACATTGATAGTATACAAAGATCAAATATAAGTACATTGATAGTATTCAAAGATCAAATATAAGTACATTGATAGTATACAAAGATCAAATATAAGTACATTATTAGTATACAAAGATCAAATATAAGTACATTATTAGTATACAAAGATCAAATATAAGTACATTATTAGTATACAAAGATCAAATATAAGTACATTATTAGTATACAAAGATCAAATATAAGTACATTATTAGTATACAAAGATCAAATATAAGTACATTATTAGTATACAAAGATCAAATATAAGTACATTATTAGTATACAAAGATCAAATATAAGTACATTATTAGTATACAAAGATCAAATATAAGTACATTATTAGTATACAAAGATCAAATATAAGTACATTATTAGTATACAAAGATCAAATATAAGTACATTATTAGTATACAAAGATCAAATATAAGTACATTATTAGTATACAAAGATCAAATATAAGTACATTATTAGTATACAAAGATCAAATATAAGTACATTGATAGTATACAAAGATCAAATATAAGTACATTGATAGTATACAAAGATCAAATATAAGTACATTGATAGTATACAAAGATCAAATATAAGTACATTGATAGTATACAAAGATCAAATATAAGTACATTGATAGTATACAAAGATCAAATATAAGTACATTGATAGTATACAAAGATTAACTAAAACTTCACTCTAATAAATACAAATATGTAACTGCTGATGAGAAGCACTAACTTGACAATGGGAGTTACTGAAGGATTTCTTGTCAATAAAAAAATGTGTGATTGTTAAAATTTAAATTAAAAATCATAAAAAAAAACTATGTAGTTCCCTCCTTTATTAGATCATAAGTAGATGATCAAATGTTAAAATGATAGAAGCCATAGAAACTATATTCAGGGGACATTATCTTCACAGTAGTCTACTAACAGTCAGTACCTGAGCTAGGGATGAAGCCTCACGAGGAAATGTCGCCTAGCCATATCGCTGGCAGACGTCAAATTAATTCCTTGGAGCAGAGCCTCGGTTTCAAAAAAACCTGGCAAGTTTATGTCCGCGGAAACCGGCACAGTGCCGTGACGTCACAGGCAATCCGGTTTTTTTTTCTTTCCTAGGACCGCACTGGATGAAATCACGGGGGATTACTCTTATCTCTCCAAGAGAAGTCTAGGTGAAGATTGATTCCCTTTGATTTATCTACTAGCCGGCCTTAATTCTCTCCCTTGCCCATGTTCGCCCCCCTGACCCATCATCAGTGGACAATCAACGCGTCCAGTGGAAAGTCATTATTTATGATCGCCCCAAACTTTTCAACGATTTCCTGAAATTTAATTTTCCCTAAAACTCACTCAACACCCTAATTAATTCTTTCTTTCTGACTGCAGGGACATCGCTGTCAGGTCGTCAACATCAATTAAAGAATGCAATCTATAAAGGCCTACAGATTGGTGTGTGTATATATAAACACACGTATATATTTACATTTCTTTAATATGCTATGTCATGTTTTTTTTTCTATATTTCTCGATTCTTCTCTCTCTTCTTTCTCTCTTATTCTTTTTTTTCTCTTTCAAACCCTCCTACTCTCACCATCTCTGTGTACATCTGTTTTGTCTTTTAGTCACTTGTGTACTTTTAGTCGTACTTTACCTATGTACTCATAGAAGTAGTACATCTTTAGCTAATGTGTCACTGGCATATGTAATCAAGTAAAAAAGTAAAGTTACCCTTTTATCCTGGGAGAAATGGAACTGGAAGGTGTTATAGACGCAGGTACACAACTGACATGATCAGAACTAGAGAGCTGGAAGGTGTTATAGACGCAGGTACACAACTGACATGATCAGAACTAGAGAGAGAACAAAGGCGCAAAGATTGTTTACCAGAACACCAAAAGACAGGCGCCCCACAGGCAGAGCGCCCCACAGGCAGACCACGAGTGGCGATGTCGAGGTAGATCTACACCAGCTAGGAGCATGGAGACGTTCAGTCCAAGATCTGAATGGAAAGATGTATTGAAGAGATCCGGTTCATAGCTGTGCGGGGCCCTGGTGCTAATGGGAATACGCTGTCAAGACTACCTTACAAATAACCATGTTCTGCTAGCGACAGGTGTACAGTGCAGAAGCAATACACTTCATTCAACAGCTGCCCAGGTCGACAACTATCCCGTTTGGGAGAAAAAAACGAGCTTTTTGGCGAGTTTAAAAGAAGATGTCGTAACCGAGTAGCCACAGGAAGCTCTATAAAGATCAACTCAGATACCATTTTGTCCTCACTAGCATAGACGAAAGCAGTTGGCAGTAGATGGTCTCTGAAACAGTTGGACAGCTTTCAGCAAGGTCGAGATACAGGCTTTGAGACCATAAGAAAAAAATGTTGCCGACGAGAGGTGCAGACAAAAATTGTATAGACCCCTGGCAAACAACGGCTTTGTCTGCATCAGACTGGGCAAAAAGTGCAGGTTACAACTGGGTTAGCGTGGTTGTTTGAAATACTGCACTCATTCGTAATCTTCGGAATCAAAGACAATGCCTTATTATTATTATGACAAACATGTTAAACATACTTGATATAACAATAAATGTATTCAATAACAGATTTGAGATGTTAAACATAGTCTGAAGACATTATTGAAATTGTCTACAGTCTACAATATAACTATTGATACAAATATGAGCAACGAAGATTTGTAGAAAAAAATGTTCCAATTGTACAATCACAACTGATCCTTTGCAATAGCAATAAGATACAAATGGAAAGGAACTTTATGAAGAATTCAGAACAATAGAGATTATTTGAAAGCTGAAATCAGTCCCGTTGAAGTGCTGGAAACTATTTGTACATATCAATCATCCTTAACATGTTCAAAGTTAGTCATTTTACTGCAAAGTTTTCTTACTCTACTAGTGTCAGTGGCCAGCAGGGAACGGTCATTTTCAAATAGTTCCCCAAGATGAACACTGTCACATGAAAGACTATCAGTGCTAGTATTAAAAGCAAGGAAGACGTGTTTGAAATGATTTGTCTTCAACTTTTATTTGGACTCCTGAAATGAAGAGTACTAAGTGTTCCATTGTTGACTCCTGCACCTTGACATACAACAGCTCGATACAATCAGAAGTGACACCTGCACCTTGACATACAACAGCTCGATACAATCAGAAGTGACACCTGCACCTTGACATACAACAGCTCAATACAATCAGAAGTGACACCTGCACCTTGACATACAACAGCTCGATACAATCAGAAGTGACACCTGCACCTTGACATACAACAGCTCGATACAATCAGAAGTGACACCTGCACCTTGACATACAACAGCTCGATACAATCAGAAGTGACACCTGCACCTTGACATACAACAGCTCGATACAATCAGAAGTGACTCCGGAAGTTCATAAGAAATCCAAATATCGGGCGGCATTTTTTGTTCTCACAGGCAGGCGGCCACATTTCACGCGGCGGCCCAGGCCACATTGTATGTGTGTGCGTGGTTGTGTTGTAATGTTACAATGTCAATGTCAAACCAGGTCAGGTCTATTAATTAGCCAATAAAAGCTGTGAGATGAACATTCAAAGTTTGCGCCAGAAGAAACACGTGAGTGATAGACAGACCTTGAGAAGTTGTGGACAAAACAAGAAAAATAAGCATTGTGATAGAGAGAGAGAGAGAGAGAGGGGGAGAGTTATACAGACAAGGAGACTGAGACACAGAGAGAGAGAGAGACTGAAATACAGAGAGATCGGGAAACTATATATATGTATGTAATAATATGCATATGTACATATATATATATGTATGTATAAATGTATATAGCTCCTTCTCGGTGGTCGAAGTAGAAGATGAGCACATTTCTCATTTCCTATGTACTTGAAGAAGACAGTTAAGTCCAATCCTCGCTTTAAATAGCCGGCCGCATACGTGGCATGGGTGGGATAGGTCAGTTACAGATAGGTCAGTTCCAGATAGATCAGTTACAGATAGATCAGTTACAGATAGATCAGTTACAGATAGGTCAGTTACAGATAGGTCAGTTACAGATAGGTCAGTTACAGATAGGTCAGTTACAGATAGGTCAGTTACAGATAGGTCAGTTACAGATAGGTCAGTTACAGATAGGTCAGTTACAGATAGGTCAGTTACAGATAGGTCAGTTACAGATAGGTCAGTTACAGATAGGTCAGTTACAGATAGGTCAGTTGCAGATAGACCTGCTTCTTCTCTCAACTTTTTGTTGGTTCGGCGCTATTTCACCCTTGCAAGTCTTCTTGCTTCAAATCTTGAGACTCCGAGACTCACAGCTTCACGCCATGAGAAGCGATCGAGGGCTAGTGCTTCCCAGCCGTGAATGTCGATATCCCATTCCTTGAAGGAGCTCTTGAGAGTGTCTTTATAGCGCTTGTATTGACCTCCCTGAGAAGGCTTTCCTGCTCACTTCCCGTAAAGAAGTCGTCTGGCATGCTGACTACATGTCCTTCTCATCGAAGTTGTAACCTTTTCACCGTCATATTGATATGTATTTTTCAGTTGATTGTGTCCCACACAAAAGAGGTAAATTTAGTACCAACGCTATCGCTAGGGACAGTTACGGAAGAAGAATACTAGCCGGGCAGCCTTGGCCGAGTATTTAGTCCATGTCGAGACTGTACAATGAAGTTAGACACATGCTGCGCGTCTCTCTGAACCACAGGAACTAAACCAATGAAGTCGAATACAATCGCAATCAACAAATCGAACGCTCAAAGACATCTGCTCAGTGCCTGAGATATCCATAATTGTCTTTGTAGCGCTTGTATTGGTCTCCCTGGGAGCTCTTGAGAGTGTCTTTGTAGCGCTTGTATTGGTCTCCCTGGGAGCTCTTGAGAGTGTCTTTGTAGCGCTTGTATTGGTCTCCCTGGGAGCTCTTGAGAGTGTCTTTGTAGCGCTTGTATTGGTCTCCCTGGGAGCGCCTTCCTGCACACAACTTCCCGTAGTCGTTTGCGAAGGCGATTGTCTGGCATGCGGACTACATGTCTCGCCCATCGAAGTTGGGACCTTTTTACTGTCGCATTGATACTGTGCATGTTAAACAGCTTTAAGATTTCTGTGTCTGGTATGTGGTCGGACCAACGCACCTTATGGATACTCCTTAGACAACGTAGATGGAAGGAGTTTAGCTTTTTGGTGTGGCGGGAGTATAGGGTCCAGGACTCTGATGCATATAGGAGTGACGGTAGAACTACAGCACTGTAGACTTTCAGTTTTGTGGATATGCTGAGTCCTTTCCGTTGCCACACTTGTTCTTGAAGTCTGCCAAAAGCAGCACTGGCTCGAGCAATACGGAAGTCAACCTCATCATCTAGATTGGCGTTTGCTGATATGATGCTTCCCAGATAGACAAACATTTTGACGTTTTCTAATTTCTGGCCATCTATGAGAATGTTTGGTTCTGTGACAGATTTATTTGGAGGAGGTTGGTGCAGCACTTTTGTCTTTTTTTAGATTTAATGTGAGGCCAAATTTTTACCAGGCATTAACGAAGAGGGACAGGCTCTTTCGAAGGTCTTCTTCGTTTGCGGCATTTAGGGCATAGTCATCTATATGTATATATGTTTGTAGGCCTAATGTTTGTGAGTGTGCATATGAAAAGAAATTCAACCACGAAAACCCTCCACCCCCCCATCTTTGAGAAAAAAAATCCTGGATACACTCATGATCGCCCATCGGATATATGTATAAATATATAAATATATAGTTTCCCTATCTCTCTGTATATCAGTATCTCTGTATATCAGTATCTCTGTATCTCAGTATCTCTGTATCTCAGTATCTCTGTATATCAGTATCTCTGTATATCAGTATCTCTGTATCTCAGTATCTCTGTATATATATTAGAGAGAAATGCCGAAAGATAGAGACACAGAGGAGAAAAAAACGAGAGAAAGAGACAGAGACCGCCAGGAAGAGAGACAAAGAGAAGCAGAGAGAGAGAGAGAAAGAGACAAAGAAATTTTTGACCAAGACAGAATATGAGACAAGAAATAGTTGTGCGAAATTTCAGCTGAATCCGATATTGGGTGTGAGAGAAATAACTTGTACAGACAGACAGACAGACAAAGTGAGTTCATAGAAGCTTTTTAGTAACAAGAGAAGTACAATAGAGGAGAGAAATAGAAGAATACAGGGAAAAAAAAAGAGAAAAAGCAAAAAGAGGTGATAGATAGACAAATTGATAGATAACATGATAATAAGTCTTGTCCTCGAGTCCGAGATACACTGATTAAGTATATAAATGTTTGCTTATGTACTATACCTATATAGGAATATGAATGGATACATCTAGTGTATGGGCGGGAGAGAGAGCTACTATTCACACATTACATTCACTTGTTAATGTCTCACTGTTTCCCAGGGTGAACATTTTCTGGCTGGCCATTTGAGCCTCTATGATGACGTCCCAAGGGACACAATGTGTCGACCAGTGGCTTCAATTATCTCTGATCTGTTGGTCACTGGCACGTGCCACGCTGCATGGCCGTGTGGATTTGGTCATCTCTACTGGTGTCATCGCTCACCACGCACCTGTGTTGTCGCCCATCTGATTCGTCCGAATGAAAAGGTTATTAGTCCAGTCAACTGGTCAACATGAAAGTGTCTACACATCTATCAGTTGGACATTTCTAGAAGATATTAATAATTCCTTCATAATAAACGAAGTCACTATTTGGAGCGTAAAGTGTTTTAGTTCCTAGCCTCAGTTGGTGGACTGAACCAAATGCAAGTCTTCTCTAATCGCTTCATTGAGTCCAAATGTAACCTCTAACCTCTGTGTCCTCTCTCTCCCCCCACTCCCGTTTTTTTTTCTTTATCCATTTTTAGTCTTAACCAGTGTTCAAAAACCTAGCTGAACATTACTCGGGCCTCAAACATTACTCGGGCCTCAAACATTACTCGGGCCTCAAACATTACCCGGGCCTCAAACATTACTCGGGCCTCAAACATTACCCGGGCCTCAAACATTACCCGGGCCTCAAACATTACTCGGGCCTCAAACATTACTCGGGCCTCAAACATTACTCGGGCCTCAAACATTACCCGGGCCTCAAACATTACCGGGCCTCAAACATTACTCGGGCCTCAAACATTACCCGGGCCTCAAACATTACTCGGGCCTCAAACATTACTCGGGCCTCAAACATTACCCGGCCTCGAACATTACCCGGGCCTCAAACATTACTCGGGCCTCAAACATTACCCGGGCCTCAAACATTAATCGGGCCCTAAACATTACTCAAGCATCAAACATTACCCGGGCCTCAAACATTAGATTTTCATTAATTGGATCTCAAATATTAGCTGTACATTACGTGGGCCCAAACGTCAGCTGTACATTACTTGGGCCCCAAACCATAGATGTACATTACTTGGGCCCCTAACCATAGATTTACATTACTTGGGCCCTAAACCATAGCTGTACATTACTTGGGCCCCAAACGTTAGATGTACATTACTTTGGCCTCAAACGTCAGCTATATATTTTTTGGGCCCCAAATGTTAGTTCTACGTTACTTTGGCCCCAAACGTTAGCTGTAAATTACTTATGTCTCAAACGTCAGCTGTACATTACTTTGGCCCCAAACGTTAGCTGTACATTACTTGGGCCCCAAACGTTAGCTGTACATTACTTGGGCCCCAAACGTTAGCTGTACATTACTTGGGCCCCAAACGTTAGCTGTACATTACTTTGGCCCCAAACGTCAGCTGTACATTACTTGGGCCCCAAACGTTAGCTGTACATTACTTGGGCCCCAAACGTCAGCTGTACATTACTTGGGCCCCAAACGTTAGCTGTACATTACTTGGCTCTAGTTTAATATTGGAGAAGGGACAAGTGATGGTCTAACACAGTGATGCCCAACATAAATCGACCTGCGGGCCTTTTTAATTTCCGACACTGGTGTCGCGGGCCACATAAAGGAAAGGTACAAAAACGAAATGAAATTGACCTGAAACTATTTGATTAGAAACCCGTGGATCTAGATCTTACATTCATTAATGGGATATTATTTCCTTTTTTTTTTCATGCGTCAGAAAACGGCTTAATTTCTCTACTACAAATATGAGCAACAGTGTAGTTAGCTTTACCAACGACTCATATTCTTGTTTCTTTTTGATAAATATTAACATTAATCTTCCAAACTCTAGACGTAGTTGAACAATCTTTTGATTCAAATGACGTCAAATTTGTTTTATAATTGCGTTTCTTTAAAAAAAACAACAACAGCCAGACTTTATTTGCAACTCAAATATATTGGCTTATTATCATGTTCTGCCAAAAAAGTAAAGTATACTCTCCGAGTGTTTTTTTTTTTTTTTTTTTTAAATTCTACATTAAGAGTCTCATAAACGCACAAAAGTTGGTCATAGTATCAATCAATCGGAGTAAAATAGATGGCCCTAACGTAGGTAAAGAGACATTTTTAAACCTTTTCTTTAGGGGGGGGGGTATCGGATTCTATATACTTTGTGCCGACATATCGGCGGACCGGATGGAACCATGTCGAGGGCCGGATCTGGCACGCGCGCCGTATTTTGGGCATCACTGGTCTAACAAATAAAACAGTCACAAAACTCCCCCCCCCCCTCCATGGGGAATTATTTCATTTCGGGGGCAGGGTAAGAAAACCGACTAATTAACTATTGGTAATTAAATATTTTGTTTGGTATCTAGAAAAAGGAAAAGAAATTGTATTTGACTGATGTTGCGGTATAAGTTGAATTGGTCCCCTTTATACTTTGTAGAGAGAAAAGTTTGAAATAAGAATAGATAACTATAAAACCTTCTATTTTCATAAGCACTTCCCTGACACAGTGGTTAGTGTATAGGCTTGAGTAGGTTGGTGTGGCTTTAGCCCTCCAGTTCGAATTCAGGTCGTTAACTATTTTAAAAATATAAATGTAATGAGATGATCAAAAGTCGCCACATAATATATAGATATATCATGGGCGTAGCCAGGATTTTTTTTCGGGGGGGGGGGGGGTTGGAGGGGATTCCCCACCCCCCGCACCCCCACCCCCCCGCGAAAAAAAATTATTATGTATGTGTGTGTATGTACATGATCTTTATTACACTCTGACCCTTCATTCTTTCGGAAGACGTTTGTTATGCCCTAGAATGTTTCTTCCTGGAGTTAGTGGAAAAATTGTAGACTCACCGCCATCGCCAGCAAGGGTTTTGGGGAGCGCTTGCAGCTCCCACAGTTCGGGGCGAAGCCCCGCCTCCAAGCATTATTTCTGGTATTAAAAGCCAACAAAATGAATATTCTGAGGTATCTACAGTAAATTTTCCTGCTATTAAAAAGTTTTATTTCAAAAACCTAAAATGCATTCTTACTGCCTTACTGGCGCAAAGTTGTACTAGGATGTCATCGCAACCCTTAGTATGCGTAATTCATATTGTCGGAAAACATGTTCCGCAAACCCCATGCGACGCTCTCACAGCCTTACTAAGGGGTCGACACCCAGTTCGGCTTAGTATTTCCTTGATTTAGACCCGATCTCCATAACTGACTCCTAAAATCTGTCTTAGCCATCTTTGTTGAGCCACATTTAGTGTTTTTCATTTCGCAGATGGCTATTCACTAACTCCAGGAAGAAATTGTTGGGCACAATAAACGTCTTCCGAAAGAATGAAGGGTCAGAACATAAGATTAAGTACACACACATATACATACATATAAATATATAAAAAGCAAATTACGCATTCAAAATACATACATACTTATAAATTTTTTTTCGCGGGGGGGGGGGGGCAAATCCTACAAATACCCCCCCCCCCCCGAAATAAAATCCTGGCTACGCCCATGATATATATATATATATATATATATATATATATACACACACAATAAATTTAATTGCATGACTGATAAAAACTAATTGATACAACTACGCTTAATAAATTATTTTCTATGTCTTTCTTGATTACGGTTCGATTTGTTCAAAAACACGTCTAGTTGGGTGTCTCATTGTTGACATGGAAACGGAACGATGGACCGCCACTTGGAAGAAGTCGGACGTTCTGACGTAAGAAGCTACAGTACACGTTCGAATATTAACGACTGAATCTTGATGCAGATACTTTTGACTACAACAATATGAAGAGTCTTACTTAGGAGATGAAATGACTTCACTTAATCAATTGTTTGCAAAACCTTGGTAATAATATCGTTTTGACTTGATACATAGACAAAACATGGATTAAAATTACAGTGCATTTATAACAATTTTTTATTGTTGAAAAATAAATAAAACAGTTGTCAGCACCCTATGGATGGGGAGTGGGTGTCCCACAGTTTGAGAAACCTTGGACTCCAAACGTGAACGAAACCAAGAAAACCAGGTGACTGCAAACACTCGAGCTTGTAGATTTAGCAGTACAACTTTGTCTTGTTTGTTTCTATTTCATTACTACATTGAACGCTGTTATAACAGTTTGACTCATAATTCACTGAATTCTAATCTAGAAACAAATTTGTTAATAATAAAAGATGTTTTCACTGAAAACCCGGTTATAGTTTTTGATGCTTATGACAAATTATAATGTTCACTGACCGGTGATCACCTCAGATAAAACACGAGTGTCTCTTGTAGAATGAAAGTTAGCAGAACGGTCATTGGAAGATAGATCAGAAACTAAAGAAGCTCTTTGGATGTACGTGAAAAGGTTTGTTCCAAGGATATTTTCCAGAACTTGATTTTTTTTTTCTTGAAAATTTCAGAAAATCATTTTTGTTTTCGACATCTTTTGTCGCCCCTTGGCGAGTAACGCCTATGGCATGATGCCCCCATTCGCCCCCTTCCTTACTACGCCTGAGGGTTCAATGACACACAAAGCGTTAAGATGATTCATAACTTGTTCATTGTTAACTGGAGAATGGAAACCACATCAAACTAATGATTTCAGAAAGACGAGCCCATGCCAGAACTAAAGACAAATCAAGCGAAATGTGATTTAAGGAATCATAAGCGCTAAGATGGCACCAAATAGGAAAACGGCAGAGGTTTATGGGATGTCTCGTGAAGACACGTGTTGACTCCCGCCTAGCGACGAGAAGAACGTGGCAAATAGTGCACTGTTTCTCCAATGATTCATTTTCCCACATGATTTCAACTTTTGCTCGGCTTCGCTGCTGGACTGGGTTGTTGTTTTTTTTTCCTTTTTATTCTCTCTCCCCCCCCCCCCCCGCTTCCATTTTCAAAATGAAAGTTTCTGATAGCCAGCCATTGAAGACAATCTCAGTAGAGGATAATTGTGATCAAGGCTGACAACTCTAAACGTCTGCAAATCGCTCAGGAGTTAGAGCCCAGTTCTTTTCTTATTAATATGCATGAAGAGACTTAGTTGTGCTCTTCTATCAGTGCGTTCTAGTGCAGAAGTGATTACACAATGTCGTCTGCTGGCTTTCATTCACTAATCTGTTTCATTAGTGACGCTTCCAAAGTAAACCAGTCCCTGGAAGTCACTAAGACACATGTCATACAATTGTTGAATGTCAGAGGACAAGCTTTCAAACATGTTCATTTGTTCAATTTGTTAGTATAAACTGTTGATGGCGTCAAGAACAACTTGACATGTGATAATCAAGAGCTTATCTTATAGATTACAGATGTATCTTCAAAGAAGATGATAATCCCAAGGAAGAATTGTATCCTGGTCCAGTATAAACAATGCCTTTTTGTTGTTACGCGTTGGTATGTTTGTATTTAAGGTATTACTATACTATTAAATACACACTGCCTACTGACACATTCATTGAAAAGGTTCTTATTAATAGAATTCTTTGCAGAAATAGATTACTAGTATACCTGCAAGTATAACTACAGATTAACTACAAGTATAACTGCAAATATAACTACAAGTATCACTTCAGTAATTTAATTTTGAAATAAATTTTGTTGTTCAAAAAATAACTCAAGCAGAATTACGTGTGTATGTGAGATATAAATAACTCAAGCAGAATTACGTGTGTATGTGAGATATACATAACTCAAGCAGAATTACGTGTGTATGTGAGATATAAATAACTCAAGCAGAATTACGTGTGTATGTGAGATATAAATAACTCAAGCAGAATTACGTGTGTATGTGAGATATACATAACTCAAGCAGAATTACGTGTGTATGTGAGATATAAATAACTCAAGCAGAATTACGTGTGTATGTGAGATATAAATAACTCAAGCAGAATTACGTGTGTATGTGAGATATACATAACTCAAGCAGAATTACGTGTGTATGTGAGATATAAATAACTCAAGCAGAATTACGTGTGTATGTGAGATATAAATAATTCTGAAATGACTTTTAATTACTAAGTCATGCTGACACCATAAGTTAAATATTAAACAGAAGTTTAAAGGGAGTTAACCCACTACTTGCTACATGTAGACAAAAAGATTTCTGTCAGCCAGTCCTCCAGTTGGTGTGAGCGCTTCAGTCACAGGGAGTTTGGCAAAGAGCCTGTCTTGTATACTTGACCTCAAGCAGAAATCTTTCCCTCATATCTGGGTCTATATGCACATTTTCATGGGGAGTATTACAGAATGCCCGTTATTAAATTACAACGAGCCACTGTCTAATCCATTGTCCTCTCAAAGTATGCTATATGAATAGTTCATTTGCTTTCTTTGCTTTTGAAGTTTGAAGCAAAAATTGTGAACTGTTACTAATTATTATTTGTTAGTATAAACTGTTGATGTTGTCAAGAACAACTTGACATAGGATAATCAAGAGCAGAAAACAAACAAAACTCTATGTAACAGTGCAAGATTGACATGCAATAATGTCATCACTCTATGTTAATAGAATTTCCCTTATATTTATGTGTTTTAAAAGTGTTATGAGAACTGCTTTGCATAATTGTGAAATCAAACGGTTTGTTTTCAGAGAAGAATTAAAAAGTCGCATTGCACGTTCCCTTTGAAAACAACAAATATTGGTCAAATCATTTTTTTTTAAAACTGATCCATTTTATGAGATCGAAACGTGACAGACAGACAAACGTTCAGACGAACTACACAAAACTAATTGGTGGCTTTTCTCCTTACGGGGAGTCGCTAAAAATGCACAATAAAAATCCTCAGAAAGTCTAAAATCTAAATAAAAATCTAAAAGCTCATTGAAACGCTTAAGCCCCAAATAACTCCAGCATATGTACAGCAAGGAATTTTACAAATCTGATTTCGTATTCAGAAAGACTAGATCTAGATCAGTTATTTTATAGCTAGACCATTTCTCTCAAATCTACACCTTTTTTTTCTTATACCTTAACCATTTTTATTAGCGGCCCCCGAAAGGGGAAAAGACCATATTATTTTTGTGTGGCCTGTCTGTCCGTCCGTCTGTCTGTTCGTCCCGTTTAGATCTCAGAAAATAGAAGAGAAAATTTTAAAAAATCGGACATCATGATATTTTAGATCATTCAAAGTTCTGATGCAACGGCTACTTTATCTTTTCCGAAAGTGAACCATCTAATTTATAAAATTATATATATATTGTTACGCTTCTCTCTCCTAATCAGGCCTTCTGTAAACACTGCTAAACACAACACAACACACCAAGAACTTGACAACAAGTCTCCAAATAATCTGGTACTTTAATAATGAGTGAATAAGTAGATAACAGCCAATACTTAACAATTGGCATCAAACACATCAACAACTAAAATGTCACTCTGTACATCACCGTACAAAACTCTACTGTCTCTCTTTCTGGACTTGTACATCAACACATGAGGACTCAACCAGGACCGACTTCATGGCCGACTAACAGTTCCGGTCTTGACGCTCTCCGGACTTGAACTGCCGCTATCCTACACACTGTCTCACTCGTACACGCAGGCTTTCGATCACATGACCATAACATTGGTCATATTTGCGTGTAATCGTGTAATCGTAGTACTGTCCCTTCGCACTATCTGTGCGAAGAGAAGTTTTATCATCTTAGAGTTGAATTAGAGTTTTAGATCTAGGGATGGTATTATAAAGTAAACAATTAAACGAATTAATTTTTAGTACGCGATTCATTACGGTATTGTCTAATGAAAGAATGTTCGTCAGGAAATCTTTAGTCACATATATAAGGAACTAATTAATGTAAAAAATGCTTTTGAAACACAAAATTGAAGGTTAATTTTATTATATAATGTAATCATTGGATCTTCTTTTGTATTTTCATGTGTCAAAGTAAAAAACTATCTGCGCAAAGTGTATTTCTTAAAATTAGATCTAGGTCTAAATCCTTTCTATCTTTTCTCATGTCAACATTGTAGACATGGCCTAGATCCACAAAATACTATAGCTGTAATAGAGTCGGACAACTTTATTTTTTTTTTGAGGGTCTTAAGTTTGTTTTAGGGCTACAATACATACACTACGGTCTAAGTTAGTACCCAAGGAACATTCTTGCCTAGTTTTATCAAGATTGGTCAAGCGGTTTTGATGTCTATAAGTAACATACATACATACATACATACATACATACACCTCACATTCTACTTTGTAATATAGATTAAGAAAATAGTTTATCTTCTTATAGCTTAGGGGTGCAGATTTATTCATTATGTAATTGTAAGCAGTAGTATCACATCAAGAATTGAATCTGATACGAACAGCATAAGTGTACTATAACCCAGTAGTAAACCTACTAATCCTGATCATAATATTGACCTAAATCTAGCTCTAGTTGATCTAGATTCTATATTCTATTTCTAGATTTCTAGATTTAGTCTAGATTCTTGTCTAGATTAGGCTATAGATTTAGTCTGAATTCTAGTTCTATATTTTAGTTCTAGATTCTAGTTCTAGTTCTATCTAGATCTAGATCAAGAACTAGTCTAGAGATCTAGTCTAGATGTAGATCTAGATTCTAGATCTAGACTATATCATATCTTGTCTAGATCTAGATTCTATATATATTCTATATAGTCTAGACCTATTAAGTAAATAGAGCAATTATGATCAGGATTAGTAGGCCTACTAGTGTTCGCATGGGAAACCTATTAAGTTGTGCAGGCTCATTTTTTTTTGAAAATTCTTACTAGGTCGACTCCAATTAATTAATCGAAATTGTTGGGAAGAAGTAGGTATCTTGGAGCAGAGGCGTCACTATGGGAGGGGGGGGGGGGGCGAGCGTGCGGTCCGCATCGATCGACACCACTTTGGGGGTGGTAACCAAGTTGGAAAAATTATATCTTTGCAAAAGCAGACCGATCGAAAAAGATAATAATAAAATTTCAAGTTATATCTTGGAGCAGTTTCGTCACTGGGCCGGGGGGGGGGGGGTGTGAGGGGTGCGGTCCGCACCAGTCGACACCATTTTGGGGGTTACAACCAAGTTGGAAAAATTAAAATTAAATTGTCAACACCCTAAGCTACCGCACTAGGTGCCACCGACACTGTATCGGGAGGTTTCCATTCTAATCTTTGGTGATTACTTAACGCTACTCTACTTATTCCAGAAGAGTTAGAAGAGTCTTATCAAAGACGACGTGTTGCACTGTTTGATTTTATGTGAAAAATAACGCCCAATTTTTCAAATTTCTTTAAACGATTAAAACAAGAATATGGCTTGAATATTTTTCTCGTCCATTGGTGAATTTGATGGGGGCCGCCTCTGAGTTTGTGTGATAACACAAACTCTCTTTGTAATCTTGTAATATGTAGATCATTTTTCTTATACCTAAACCATTTCTATTTTATTTCTATTATAAAAAGTAGTGCGTTGTGTGAGCATTATTCAAGGGTATAAAGTGTGATCAAAAAGTCACCAGAAAGACTCGACTGGGTTAAATCTACTATTTACATTCTGCTTTTGTTTCTCAATACATTGGTCAAATTATTGGCGGGAAAAAGGTCATTCACGAGCTCCTACGGGACACATTGCGTTGTTATTAACCCCGCCCACCTCTTCCAACTCCCCGTAGTCGGGTCGTGGAAAGATCAAATGCTACATGGGATGATTCATCCAGTCGTACAGTTGCTGGTGCGCGATGACCACTGGCCTGCTCTGACCTTTACAACCTCACTGGGAGTGTTTACACACACGCCATCTAACCAGAGTGTCGTCTGCTTCAGTCACATGTCAGATCTCCTCCTATCTCTACACGCTAGTGAATCATTTCTACCTAGTAACACAGTGCTGTCAGTTCAGATGATTTATTAGAATGAATGTTTTAATAATGGACTAACAAATATTGAAATGTATCTGTAGCTAGCATGTCAAATGTAATAGAAATATTGAAATGTATCTGTGGCTAGCATGTCAAATGAAATAGAAATATTGAAATGTATCTGTGACTAGCATGTCAAATGAAATAGAAATATTGAAATGTATCTGTAGCTAGCATGTCAAATGTAATAGAAATATTGAAATGTATCTGTGGCTAGCATGTCAAATGAAATAGAAATATTGAAATGTATCTGTAGCTAGCATGTCAAATGTAATAGAAATATTGAAATGTATCTGTGGCTAGCATGTCAAATGAAATAGAAATATTGAAATGTATCTGTAGCTAGCATGTCAAATGTAATAGAAATATTGAAATGTATCTGTAGCTAGCATGTCAAATGAAATAGAAATATTGAAATGTATCTGTGGCTAGCATGTCAAATGAAATAGAAATATTGAAATGTATCTGTAGCTAGCATGTCAAATGAAATAAAAATATTGAAATGTATCTGTGGCTAGCATGTCAAATGAAATAAAAATATTGAAATGTATCTGTGGCTAGCATGTCAAATGAAATAGAAATATTGAAATGTATCTGTAGCTAGCATGTCAAATGAAATAGAAATATTGAAATGTATCTGTGGCTAGCATGTCAAATGAAATAGAAATATTGAAATGTATCTGTAGCTAGCATGTCAAATGTAATAGAAATATTGAAATGTATCTGTAGCTAGCATGTCAAATGTAATGATTCACTGTATAAAGAGTCAACATGTCATTAGCAATCAATGTTATATAGGCCAACATGTTCTTTATTACGGTTCAATATTGTATAAACACTCAGATAAATATCATGTCTCATGTAACATTAAAGTTATATCACAATGTCACACTTATCATGGAATGTCTACCCAATGGTACACTACAGACTGACACGTCCTATAATGTTGTATCAAAAACTAACCAAGGAAGTTTGTGTTTGTCATGAACTAGATGGCGGTTGGTCTGATGTTTTGGTAGGAGATATTTTGAGAACTGTTGGAGAGATCATCCCTTATCACTTCTTTTGTCCTTCTCTTAGATATCGTAAAATGAAAACCTTTGAAAGCTGTTTGGTCCTATTAATATTTCCATCTGCTTTGGTTGTTGTAGTACAGACACTATAAAGTTGTACATCTTTGTTGTTTTTTAATGATGTACAAAAATGAGAAAAAAAAAAGTTTTTAAACCACGCTCAAATTAAAACGATTTAAAAAGTAGAGAATAATAAAACCAAGCCAAATGTAAACAAAAAAATAAAATAAAAAAAATACATTTAAAAAAAGTTCATTAAGTGTAATTGTATCAGTTTAGATCAGTTTAGATCAGTAATTGTATCAGTTTAGATCAGTTTAGATCAGTAATTGTATCAGTTTAGATCAGTTTAGATCAGTAATTGTATCAGTTTAGATCAGTTTAGATCAGTAATTGTATCAGTTTAGATCAGTTTAGATCAGTAATTGTATCAGTTGAGATCAGTTTAAATCAGTAATTGTATCAGTTGAGATCAGTTGAAATCAGTAATTGTATCAGTTTAGATCAGTTTAGATCAGTAATTGTATCAGTTTAGATCAGTTTAGATCAGTAATTGTATCAGTTTAGATCAGTTTAGATCAGTAATTGTATCAGTTTAGATCAGTTTAGATCAGTAATTGTATCAGTTTAGATCAGTTTAGATTAGTAATTGTATCAGTTTGGATCAGTTTAGATCAGTAATTGTATCAGTTTAGATCAGTTTAGATCAGTAATTGTATCAGTTTAGATCAGTTTAGATTAGTAATTGTATCAGTTTGGATCAGTTTAGATCAGTAATTGTATCAGTTTAGATCAGTTTAGATCAGTAATTGTATCAGTTTAGATCAGTTTAGATCAGTAATTGTATCAGTTTAGATCAGTTTAGATCAGTAATTGTATCAGTTTAGATCAGTTTAGATCAGTAATTGTATCAGTTTAGATCAGTTTAGATCAGTAATTGTATCAGTTTAGATAAGTTTAGATCAGTAATTGTATCAGTTTGGATCAGTTTAGATCAGTAATTGTATCAGTTTAGATCAGTTTAGATCAGTAATTGTATCAGTTTAGATCAGTTTAGATCAGTAATTGTATCAGTTTAGATCAGTTTAGATCAGTTTAGATCAGTAATTGTATCAGTTTAGATCAGTTTAGATCAGTAATTGTATCAGTTTAGATCAGTTTAGATCAGTAATTGTATCAGTTTAGATCAGTTTAGATCAGTTTAGATCAGTAATTGTATCAGTTTAGATCAGTTTAGATCAGTAATTGTATCAGTTTAGATCAGTAATTGTATCAGTTTAGATCAGTAATTGTATCAGTTTAGATCAGTTTAGATCAGTAATTGTATCAGTTTAGATCAGTTTAGATCAGTAATTGTATCAGTTTAGATCAGTTTAGATCAGTAATTGTATCAGTTTAGATCAGTTTAGATCAGTTTAGATCAGTTTAGATCAGTAATTGTATCAGTTTAGATCAGTTTAGATCAGTAATTGTATCAGTTTAGATCAGTTTAGATCAGTAATTGTATCAGTTTAGATCAGTTTAGGTCAGTAATTGTATCAGTTTAGATCAGTTTAGATCAGTTTAGGTCAGTAATTGTATCAGTTTAGATCAGTTTAGATCAGTTTAGATCAGTTTAAATCAGTAATTGTATCAGTTTAGATCAGTTTAGATCAGTAATTGTATCAGTTTAGATCAGTAATTGTATCAGTTTAGATCAGTTTAGATCAGTTTAGATCAGTTTAGATCAGTAATTGTATCAGTTTAGATCAGTTTAGATCAGTTTAGATCAGTTTAGATCAGTAATTGTATCAGTTTAGATCAGTTTAGATCAGTTTAGATCAGTAATTGTATCAGTTTAGATCAGTTTAGATCAGTTTAGATCAGTAATTGTATCAGTTTAGATCAGTTTAGATCAGTAATTGTATCAGTTGAGATCCGTTTAGATCAGTTTAGATCAGTAATTTTATCAGTTGAGATCAGTTGAGACCAGTTGAGATCAGTCATTGTATCAGTTGAGATCAGTTTAGATCAGTAATTGTATCAGTTGAGATCAGTTGAGATCAGTTTAGATCAGTAATTGTATCAGTTGAGATCAGTTTAGATCAGTAATTGTATCAGTAGAGATTAGTTGAGATCAGTTGAGATCAGTTTAGATCAGTCATTGTATCAGTTGAGATTAGTTGAGATCAGTTTAAATCAGTAATTGTATCAGTTGAGATCATTTTAAATCAGTAATTGTATCAGTTTAGATCAGTTTAGATCAGTAATTGTATCAGTTGAGATCAGTTGAAATCAGTAATTGTATCAGTTGAGATCATTTTAAATCAGTAATTGTATCAGTTTAGATCAGTTTAGATCAGTAATTGTATCAGTTTAGATCAGTTTAGATCAGTAATTGTATCAGTTGAGATCAGTTTAGATCAGTAATTGTATCAGTTGAGATCATTTTAAATCAGTAATTGTATCAGTTTAGATCAGTTTAGATCAGTAATTGTATCATTTGAGATCAGTTTAAATCAGTAATTGTATCAGTTGAGATCATTTTAAATCAGTAATTGTATCAGTTTAGATCAGTTTAGATCAGTAATTGTATCAGTTTAGATCAGTTTAGATCAGTAATTGTATCAGTTGAGATCAGTTGAAATCAGTAATTGTATCAGTTTAGATCAGTTGAGATCAGTCATGTCAGTCAATGTGTAATAAATGTAGTCCTAGACCACTAAATCTGTGCGACCAGAAATATTTTGACCACTTGTTTTTGTTGAGCTCATGCTTTGATCTCTATCTCCTATTGAGACAAGGGGGAGGGGGAGGGAGAAAGAAGGGAGTATCTGGGGCAAACTGTCACAGCACCCCTACCACGAGAGTCAAGGGACAGATGAGATAATAATTCGACTTATACAAGCAAATCTGTCAAGTACTATTTCTTTCCCTTGCTCGATATCAACGCAATATTTAATTATTAATAGTTAATTAACTGATTGATTAATTTTTAATTGATTATTTTTTTGTCAGGTGAAAGAAATAATTGTTGAAACTTCAACTTGATCCGAGCTTTGGTGTGGGAGAAATAGATCCATTGTGGACACACTTTTGACCAGACAGACAGAGTGAGTTTCTATAAGCTTTGTACAAATACTTTGAAAAACAAAAACAAATCTTATCTTAGGAGAAGAAATCCACATTTCCAGACATATTTTTAAATACTGTAAGATTTATTTGCCATTTTCGATATCAAACAAAATTACTTACTTACAGCCTGTCACCTCTGTTGGGCCGCAAACAATGGATCTCTATAGTCCACTGTCCTGAGCCATTATTTTCATCCTGTTCCAGACTTAACCAAATGCCTGCACCTAGTTCAAGTCGCCAGGTGCTTCTAGGACGCCTTCTCTTTCTCTAGCCTTGTGAGTTCCACTTCAATGCCAGCTAGTTGGTGCTTTGCGCCAAGTATAACCGATCCAGCCCCGTCTTCTCTTTCGGATTTCTTCTTCTACAGGATATTGGTTGGTTCTTTGCAGGAGGTCACTGTTGCTGATGCTGTCTGGCCTATGGATTCTGAGGGTTCTATGTAGACAGCTGGTAATAAAAGTTTGCACTTTTCTAATGGCAGTTTTAGTTGTTCTCGTGGCTCTCGGCTCTATAAAGCAAAACGATCTTAACATTTAAATTAAAGAGGCGAATTTTTGTTGCCAAGGAAATTTCTCTTGTTCTCCAGATTTGCTTGAGCTGTATGAAGACGACCCTTGCTTTTGAAATGTTTACTTTGACATTAGCATCTGCTCCACCTGTTTCCTATATGATGCTAACCTAGTAGGTGAAGAAGATAAAGGATTCTACTGTCTCCAAGGAACAGTCATCTAGAGTCATGGGTTATACGTTATCCGAGTTAATCTTCATTATCTTAAAATTAATTAATTACCACTATTTAGCTAAGTAATTGATTTTTGTTTGTTTTATTAATTCATGTTCTGTTAGAAACAATAAATAATTGTTTTAACTTGATCCGAGAATGGGAAGTGGGAGAAATAACGTGTTTGAAATTTGTACAAGACAAACAAACAGACAGACAGACAGAGTAGTTGATATAAGCTTTGTAAAAAAGCATTGGGTATGTAGAGTATAAGCAGAGGGGATATTTGAGTTGTCTTTATGTTTCATTGTAGTTTTATGCAATGTAGGCTCCGTAGTAAGTGACAGTATGTTTGTAGAAATAAAAACAATAATCAAACTTGTGATAAAGACCATCTCAGTGAACACATTCATTACTAAATTTTCTTTAGGATTGATTAATAGGCATACATTTTTTTGATATGATATGTACGTTATTGCGAGTCATTGAAATTTAATCATTTGATTTTACTCTGGCTAACTTTCCATTCTTATTCATAATTTCCTACACACGCTTACGTCCCCTTACCGCAGTACAACTTTTTTTTTTCTATACATTCGACATAAAAACAAAAAGTAATTAATTTCGACTCATTGATTAATTGGTTAATTTAAAAAAAAAATTGATTCATAAATTGTCATCATTTGCTTGTATGCAAAATTTTGATGACGAATGGATGAGCAGAAGTGGTCGAAAATGTAATAATTTTTTTTTCTAGATATTCTTCACATAAACAAAAATAATTAAATTAATGGATTAACTAGTTGGTTGATTTTGTTTTATTGATTCATGTGTTGTCATTGACCATGAGTTTGTATGCAGAATTGGAAGTGGTCGAAAAATCGATAGCAAAAATCTGAACCTCCAAGAAAGAAACAGAATTATGTAAACGCTGTGTAAATATTTCCCCCTATTTAAAGGTGATAATGAAATCAGAATTTCCATAGAACTTTTAGTTGTTTTTTTTTTTGTTTAAATTTAAACGAGACAGACATATAACGGGCCGACAACAAAATACCAATAGCTTCTGTACAGTTGAGGTGCCTTGTATTCAAGAAAATCTAATGAAATGGAAAGAATTCATTGTTTTAAAAAAGAATTAGAGATTACTCTGTACTTCCTGTTTGGCCAGTCAGTTTAGAAAATTGGTTCATTTTAAGTTTGTTTTGAAAATTGTTCAGAAAATTGTTTGCTTTGAACAATTAAGATTAAAAAAAATCTCACACACTTTAACATTACAAAGAGAAACTTAAATCAAGAAATCTTTCTTAGGACACAGATATAGAAGCCTTGCCCAAACCAACACAAGCCAATGTTCCCGCCCCAAAAGAATGATGACCGCTTGAAGCTCACCAAGAAGTGATCACTAAAACTTCCACTGGGACTGGAAGAAATGAACACACAAAAAAAGAGAGAAGCGCGAGCCATTTTCTCTTGACTCTTATTTTACATTTTAATGTATTTCATTTGTCATGTTCTCTTCTCCTGGGCCCTGATGTGTCACTGGCTACACTAGACTAAGTAATTATCTAACACGGCATTTTACAATCGACGCCCATAAAAAGGTCAAACTCTAAAGCCTGCTGCTGTATGAATTGTGCAGGGGACAGGCGCCTACAGCAATAAAATGTCTGGGGGGGGGGGGAGGAACTTTTGCAGAGACGCACATTATCACGTGTAGAGAAAGCAATTAAATCACAGCTAAATACGCGTTGAATCGCTGGTCGAGAAATATTTAATCACCGTTTAAGACACATTTTAATTCAGGTAAAGACACAGTTAATATCTTAAAGACACATTTAATCACTGGTAAAGACACAACTGAAGATTTGTTGAGACTCATTTGAACGTTTTGAGAGTCACAGATAAACAATGGTAGAGACAAACACGGGGACTTTTACAATATTCAACACTTGCAGACACAGATGAACAGTGATAGAGAAACATACAACACTTCAAGACACAGATGAACAGGGGGAGAGAAACATACAACACTTGCAGACACAGATGAACAGTGATAGAGAAACATACAACACTTCAAGACACAGATGAACAGTGGTAGAGAAACATACAACACTTTCAGACACAGATGAACAGTGGTAGAGAAACATACAACACTTTCAGACACAGATGAACAGTGGTAGAGAAACATACAACACTTTCAGACACAGATGAACAGTGGTAGAGAAACATACAACACTTGCAGACACAGATGAACAGTGGTAGAGAAACATACAACACTTCAAGACACAGATGAACAGTGGTAGAGAAACATACAACACTTTCAGACACAGATGAACAGTGGTAGAGAAACATACAACACTTTCAGACACAGATGAACAGTGGTAGAGAAACATACAACACTTCAAGACACAGATGAACAGGGGGAGAGAAACATACAACACTTTCAGACACAGATGAACAGTGGTAGAGAAACATACAACACTTTCAGACACAGATGAACAGTGGTAGAGAAACATACAACACTTTCAGACACAGATGAACAGTGGTAGAGAAACATACAACACTTTCAGACACAGATGAACAGTGGTAGAGAAACATACAACACTTCAAGACACAGATGAACAGGGGGAGAGAAACATACAACACTTTCAGACACAGATGAACAGTGGTAGAGAAACATACAACACTTCAAGACACAGATGAACAGTGGTAGAGAAATCCGTGATCATCACTAGAGATGAAACACATAAACACAAGTTGAAACACAGCTGAGCACTGTAACGAACACATCTGAACACTGTTATAAGAGTGGACACACATTCTGTTACAATATAGTAGTTAATAAAAGTAGGTCATTAACTATATGTGGTAGGTTTCAACAAAATAAATAAAAACAAAAACAAAATCTTTTGTAAAAAAACAAAAGCTTATCAAAGGTAAAGAACCTTGAGTAAACTCCCTTTCTCAATTAAAAAACATTAATTAGCACTTATTGCTTAACTTTTTGTTCATTGATTCAAATATTGTCAGCGACTAGGAATAATTGTCTGCACAATTTCAAGCTGAACCGAGACTGGGAAGTGGGAGCGTGTAGACACCAAGTAATACTAGACACCAAGTAATACTAGACACCAAGTAATACTAGACACCAAGTAATACTAGACACCAAGTAATACTAGACACCAAGTAATACTAGACACCAAGTAATACTAGACACCAAGTAATACTAGACACCAAGTAATACTAGACAACAAGAACAACAACCTAAACAGTGATACCATTCAATGAGGAGTAGTTTCCCCCTTTTCTATACCAAACAAAATAATACATTGACAATAATTATTTAACTAATTGGTCCATTTTGTTATCAATTCATGTTTTGTTAAGCACAATAAATAATTGTGTAAAATTTCAAGTTAATCCGAGAACGGGTGTGGGAGAGATGACAATGTTGCAGACATTGGACCAGACTAAGTGAGTGGATATTAAACTGTGTAACAAGGATCAACTTTCGTGGGACATTCAGGAAGTATACTGTTGATTGGGGCGGACACCAGAAGCAAATAGCGCAGAGTCACACCAGTGACGCTTCTGCTCCCACTAGTAGACTTAGCAAAGGTTGTGACAATCTTATCATCTTATCTTATCTTGTGTTTGAAAAGTCAAATAGGCCATCCATTTTGTGCTTTTAACACGTCACTGCACTTAATTTAGTTGGATCATTGGTACAACTCACTGTAGAAAGAAAGTGTACACTTATAGAGAGCTATGCTTCAATCAGAGTGCACCCACTAAGTTTGACTTTTTAAAATTTAGTCAGCTCAATATGGCTCTTAGCAGTGATTTGAACTGAGCCAAGTGACGTTTCATTTCAACACAATATAGAACCGGATTAATAGCGTAGCGCCTTTAATGGTCAACAAAAACACACACACACTAGAAATGAGAGACTAGGTGGTAGCCAACAGATATTACCGCCCATAATTATATTTCTTGTCTCCCTTTAGCTGCCCTTATTTATGACTTTGTGTTACCAAGGGACATGAATCATAACAAAGGGAAACTACTCAAATACATGCATTTTGAGTTATTGATCACAGGGGCGAGTCAGACAGTTTGGGCACTGAGCTGTAGTTTACGATGGTCTCATTGACAGGGTCAAGTGTCCAGCGCTTTGAATGGCAGGGTCAGTAGACCGGAGGACTGAATAGTAGGCTTGCACATTGCCTGTCGTTTAGGTAGAGGTCATTTCTTGGATTAATTCAGAGGTCAACAAGTTGGAGTGTACGAAGTATAGGGACATTTAATTTTACACTGGACGTAGATATTGACAAATACTTAGTTATGGATTAGTTCTATACTCTTGAGTTGGAAGAGAATTCTTTGTTCAAACTAAAATTAATAAGAAACTAGAGAAACTTATAAAACTGTGATTTAAAAATGTATGTCATTGTCCACTCTTTTAAAAACTAATTTTATTAATAGTTTGAAAATGCCTCCTTTTTTTGTATGTTGGCTTTACAGTAATTTGATAGTTCTTCGCAAACCTAGCCACGTGACTGGATTCCAATACATTAACATTCAAATAGTATAAGGGGAAATAACTCAATAAAATTCAATAATCTACTTATAAATACAAAGATTAGAATCCATTGTGTTTACATTTAAATGAATTAGGAAAATAATTCCAACTGACACAAGTCATCCTATTAAAGGAAGAGCTTTATTCACCAATGGAAAAGGAAATTAGATCCACCTGACCTCGGTCACGTGACGTGATCGTACAGAATACACATTAGGAAATAACAGAAATTTGAACAAACAATTTCTAAGGACATAATGTCTAACGGATGGAGCCCTGGGGACATTGCGCATGCTATATTAGAATTCAAACTGGTTGAACAAGAATGCTGAATAAATAATGGCACAATAAAAACACAATGATTCATTAGATAATAACATTTTGATGAGAACGATTTGAACAAAAAATGACAAGTGGGTCTGAAGGTGAATGTGTGTTTAACCAAGAACCTCCACTACGAACGAGCATCGGCCATCCGCAGTCATGTTTGCAGTCAACTCCAAGAAGTTGCTCAACTATTTTTTTAATTCTTAGAATGTGTGATGAGTAGAATATTGTAAATATCAACAAATAGACTTGACTCTGACTCAAAGACAAATCTAGCAATTAGAGAATAAATATTGGAAATCAAGCAAAATATATATAAAATAAAAGACAATACTTTAAAAAAAATAAAGCTTATATCGAGTAAAATTGCATCAATTATTTAGAATCAATTATTTTGAATCAATTATTTTGAATCAATTATTTAGAATCAATCATGTCATTCATTTTAAAGATCTTAACGAACAATACAAAGTTTGTTAAGCTCAACTTTCATGCTTATAGAAGACAATGGTCCAACCACTTCTGTGTACACCAGTTTGAGAGAGTTGCTTGAGTCTGAATTCAAACTCAAGTTCTCCAGCCTCCATGATATCGAGCCGACACACTGAGCCACTGAGCTATTCAAGTACTTATAAAAACACAAGGTTTATTAGTGTAAAAAGGCTAGTTAAAAATTTTTAGCGAACGATCTAATTCTCTACACAAAGTTTATCTCCCCTTAGCTTAGTACGTTTCTATATTAAACAAATTCAAGTGCCCCCTGTGTGTGAAACAAGGTGTACTACTATACTCTTTGAGTGTAGCTCATAATTCGTAATACACGCCCTTCTGGACAGTATGAAAGTCACGGCAGCAAGTGACAAGAGACAAGTCTCTTTGTGTTGATATGTTGCATTCAGTGACACATTGAATGACGTTGTTACTAGGATGGTACAGGTCTTTTTTATTCAAATAATGCACGAACTATTGGAAACACAATGAAGTGGAATTTTGTGACTGATTTAATTCTGTTTATTTTAGCTGAGATTTTAATGTTAAACTATCACTTGCCCCAGCGCAGCCAAGGAGGATTTTGAGTTTAACCACCCTCTAGATGGTTTTGAGTTTAAAACCACTTCTTCAATATTATTCTAAAGCAAAATACTGTCACCACATTCTATGAGCGTAGTTAAAGGGGTTTTGAATTTGTTTAAAAAACCCATTCAGAGATTTTTAGTTTAAAACCCCCAACAAATGGTTTTGACGATAAAACCTCTCGTTTTGATAAAAAATCTAAAGCAAACTCTAGTCACCAAATTCCGTGAGCGTAGCCAAGTGGGGTTACAAATTAATTAAGTGCACTGAATAGCAGATTTGGTTTTTAAAGGAACATTTTTTAGTAGCAGGATAATGCACAGTAGATAGTTCAGAATATGCATTTTTTACATTACCAGAAACAGTGCTTGGTGCCGGGGTACGCCATTATTACGCACACACACATACACGTATATGGCCCCGTGAGAAAAAAATCCCACCCACTCGAAAAAAACCTTGCTACGCCCATACAACGGATATGTCAAACATAGATGGGTACAATTGATTATTTATTGCCGAAATAATGTTTGAAACAAAATAATGTTTATCTTTTATAGTCGCTTCCTTGTAAAGGTTTAAATATGTGTTAAACTTAAACTTACTTAAACTTATATCCTTCCGCGCCGTTAATATATATCATGGGCGTAGCCAGGTATTTTTTCGGGGGGGGGGGGGGGGTTGAGGGGGGATTTTTTTCTCCCCACCCGGCCAAAAAAGATTATATATATAAACTCCGATCCTCCGCCCGTGCGGGGAATTCATTTCGGGGAAGGGGGGTTGAACCCCATCCCCCGCTGGTTACTAGATATATATATGTGCAGGGCTTTTTTGTGACGGTACGCAACAGTACGCTTACTGGCACCTTTTTCAATGTTGGGAAAAAAAATATAACTTTTCTTGTATTTTAACGTTTATTATTAATATATTAGTAGTTCAAAGTTAGGCAATCCATCACTGAGTACTGGCACCTATTTGTTCACAAACGCATATAACTAAAATAAAATCTCCTTTAAACGCGTGATAATAGAGTTTTTAATGAGTATTTTTTATAAATTCTATATTTAGACATTACATCTATGTATTAGAAATGATCTTATATTTTTGTCAGGAGCTGTATTCACAAAGTCAATAATTGACCACTAGATTAAAACTGGACTTTGTCTATTGGCGAAAGAATAAGACAAAGATAGTCCCACTGGGCCCTTGACATCTCCCGCTAGCAGACAACCTTTCGTGCAGACAAAACTGTCTGTCTTCTGTCTGTTCTTTGTCTACATGTCTGTCTGTTTCTTTATCAAGTGACAAGAGCACAGACCTTTTAAATGAAGATGGCGCCATAGGAGCAGACGTGTCGGCCATGTTTAGGCGGGAACTCTATTCACAAACCCGTTGACCGCTGGCCAGAGCTCTTTTCAAACTGTTCTGAATTTTTATGATTATTTAATTAGCTAACTCTGTTGATTGCATCTCTCGATAGAAAATAGAGTCTAGTCTTTGCTTCTACAACTTCTGGGTTAGGCTGTTAAGACAAGTGGGTGAATGTGTTCTGTTTGACATTGTGTGTGGCGTGGATCAGACAATGTCTAGGTCTAGAGAAACGAATCTTTTTCTTGTGTGTACTTTTACCTTTCAATATATTTAGTGAACTAGAGAGTTCTTTCTTCATTTGATGTTCACTTGGAAGTTTAATGTCTAGAGAACTTACACTTACAAGCATACATATAAGATCTTGGCCAATGAGTAGGAAAAGTTTTTAGCCTTTATCTTTTGTAAATAAACAAATTGAATTTGAGCCGACATTGATAGAAATCAGTTAAAAACAATATATACTATCTGCTCATTCTGCCAGCTCATGTTCCAAGTTATACTCCTAGACCATACTTCCAGAACAGATTCCAAGTTATACTCCTAGACCATACTTCCAGAACAGATTCCAAGTTATACTCCTAGACCATACTCCCAGAACAGATTCCAAGTTATACTCCTAGACCATACTTCCAGAACAGATTCCAAGTTATACTCCTAGACCATACTTCCAGAACAGATTCCAAGTTATACTCCTAGACCATACTTCCAGAACAGATTCCAAGTTATACTCCTAGACCATACTTCCAGAACAGATTCCAAGTTATACTCCTAGACCATACTTCCAGCTCATGTTTCAAGTTATACTCCTAGACCATACTCCCAGCTTATGTTTCAAGTTATACTCCTAGACCATACTTCCAGCTCATGTTTCAAGTTATACTCCTAGACCATACTCCCAGCTCATGTTTCAAGTTATACTCCTAGACCATACTTCCAGCTCATGTTCCAAGTTATACTCCTAGACCATACTTCCAGAACAGATTCCAAGCTATACTCCTAGACCATACTTCCAGAACAGATTCCAAGTTATACTCCTAGACCATACTCCCAGAACAGATTCCAAGTTATACTCCTAGACCATACTCCCAGCTCATGTTTCAAGTTATACTCCTAGACCATACTCCCAGCTCATGTTTCAAGTTATACTCCTAGACCATACTCCCAGCTCATGTTTCAAGTTATACTCCTAGACCATACTCCCAGCTCATGTTTCAAGTTATACTCCTAGACCATACTTCCAGCTCATGTTCCAAGTTATACTCCTAGACCATACTCCCAGAACAGATTCCAAGTTATACTCCTAGACCATACTCCCAGCTCATGTTTCAAGTTATACTCCTAGACCATACTCCCAGCTCATGTTTCAAGTTATACTCCTAGACCATACTCCCAGCTCATGTTTCAAGTTATACTCCTAGACCATACTCCCAGCTCATGTTCCAAGTTATACTCCTAGACCATACTTCCAGCTCATGTTTCAAGTTATACTCCTAGACCATACTCCCAGAAGAGATTCCAAGTTATACTCCTAGACCATACTCCCAGAACAGATTCCAAGTTATACTCCTAGACCATACTCCCAGAACAGATTCCAAGTTATACTCCTAGACCATACTCCCAGCTCATGTTTCAAGTTATACTCCTAGACCATACTCCCAGAACAGATTCCAAGTTATACTCCTAGACCATACTCCCAGAACAGATTCCAAGTTATACTCCTAGACCATACTCCCAGAACAGATTCCAAGTTATACTCCTAGACCATACTCCCAGCTCATGTTTCAAGTTATACTCCTAGACCATACTCCCAGAACAGATTCCAAGTTATACTCCTAGACCATACTCCCAGAACAGATTCCAAGTTATACTCCTAGACCATACTCCCAGCTCATGTTTCAAGTTATACTCCTAGACCATACTCCCAGCTCATGTTTCAAGTTATAGTCCTAGACCATACTCCCAGCTCATGTTTCAAGTTATACTCCTAGACCATACTCCCAGAACAGATTCCAAGTTATACTCCTAGACCATACTCCCAGAACAGATTCCAAGTTATACTCCTAGACCATACTCCCAGAACAGATTCCAAGTTATACTCCTAGACCATACTCCCAGCTCATGTTTCAAGTTATACTCCTAGACCATACTCCCAGAACAGATTCCAAGTTATACTCCTAGACCATACTCCCAGCTCATGTTCCAAGCTATACTCCTAGACCATACTCCCAGCTCATGTTTCAAGTTATACTCCTAGACCATACTTCCAGCTCATGTTTCAAGTTATACTCCTAGACCATACTCCCAGCTCATGTTCCAAGCTATACTCCTAGACCATACTTCCAGAACAGATTCCAAGTTATACTCCTAGACCATACTTCCAGCTCATGTTCCAAGCTATACTCCTAGACCATACTTCCAGCTCATGTTCCAAGTTATACTCCTAGACCATACTTCCAGAACAGATTCCAAGCTATACTCCTAGACCATACTCCCAGCTCATGTTCCAAGCTATACTCCTAGACCATACTTCCAGAACAGATTCCAAGTTATACTCCTAGACCATACTTCCAGAACAGATTCCAAGTTATACTCCTAGACCATACTCCCAGAACAGATTCCAAGTTATACTCCTAGACCATACTTCCAGCTCATGTTCCAAGTTATACTCCTAGACCATACTCCCAGCTCATGTTCCAAGTTATACTCCTAGACCATACTTCCAGAACAGATTCCAAGCTATACTCCTAGACCATACTCCCAGCTCATGTTCCAAGTTATACTCCTAGACCATACTCCCAGAACAGATTCCAAGTTATACTCCTAGACCATACTTCCAGCTCATGTTCCAAGTTATACTCCTAGACCATACTCCCAGCTCATGTTCCAAGTTATACTCCTAGACCATACTCCCAGAACAGATTCCAAGTTATACTCCTAGACCATACTCCCAGCTCATGTTCCAAGTTATACTCCTAGACCATACTCCCAGCTCATGTTCCAAGTTATACTCCTAGACCATACTTCCAGCTCATGTTCCAAGTTATACTCCTAGACCATACTCCCAGCTCATGTTCCAAGTTATACTCCTAGACCATACTTCCAGCTCATGTTCCAAGTTATACTCCTAGACCATACTCCCAGAACAGATTCCAAGCTATACTCCTAGACCATACTCCCAGAACAGATTCCAAGTTATACTCCTAGACCATACTCCCAGAACAGATTCCAAGTTATACTCCTAGACCATACTTCCAGCTCATGTTCCAAGTTATACTCCTAGACCATACTCCCAGAACAGATTCCAAGTTATACTCCTAGACCATACTTCCAGCTCATGTTCCAAGTTATACTCCTAGACCATACTCCCAGAACAGATTCCAAGTTATACTCCTAGACCATACTCCCAGAACAGATTCCAAGTTATACTCAACTCATGATTAACTTGAACGTATTGTCTCTAGGTTAATCTGAATGTATTCTACTTAGGTAAATCTGAATGTATTGTACTTAGGTTGATCTGAATGTATTGTTCATAGACTTGATCTGAATGTATTGTCTCTAGGTTAATCTGAATGACATTGACAATGTTTATCTGTTCTGTTGGACATAAAATATATAGCAAAGGTCAACTTTTAATTGTGTAAAAGAAACAAGGCTATCAATAAAACATAAAACATGAACTATCATTTTCTTTGAGAAGTATCCCTGACGCTGAACTTCAAGTTGAAGCAGAACTTGCTTGTGAACATCTGAGTCACCACAAGTTGCAATGTTTATGTATGGGACTTAAGTTTGTTCAGACTCTAGGGATTTACTCCCAAAATGTTTGTCTCCAGGGAAATCTGAACATAACATGAACTGTCGAATGAACAGTCGAGTTTAGAACTTGTCTAGTTGTATCAGGTCACGTGCCTTTCAAACTACATGCTAATGGATAAAACGCTTGAGTTTAGAAATGTCGCGTGTAGTAGAGTTTTTATGGAACCTCTAACGTCTAGTTCTAGCATCTAGTTTTTCTTGCATGTTTATTTCTAGCATCTAATTTTTCTTGCATGTGTATTTCTAGCATCTAATTTTTCTTGCATGTGTATTTCTAGTATCTAATTTTTCTTGCATGTGTATTTCTAGCATCTAATTTTTCTTGCATGTGTATTTCTAGCATCTAATTTTTCTTGCATGTGTATTTCTAGCATCTAATTTTTCTTGCATGTGTATTTCTAGCATCTAATTTTTCTTGCATGTGTATTTCTAGTATCTAATTTTTCTTGCATGTGTATTTCTAATATCTAATTTTTCTTGCATGTTTATTTCTAGTATCTAATTTTTCTTGCATGTGTATTTCTAGTATCTAATTTTTCTTGCATGTGTATTTCTAGCATCTAATTTTTCTTGCATGTGTATTTCTAGTATCTAATTTTTCTTGCATGTGTATTTCTAGCATCTAATTTTTCTTGCATGTGTATTTCTAGTATCTAATTTTTCTTGCATGTGTATTTCTAGTATCTAATTTTTCTTGCATGTGTATTTCTAGTATCTAATTTTTCTTGCATGTGTATTTCTAGCATCTAATTTTTCTTGCATGTGTATTTCTAGTATCTAATTTTTCTTGCATGTGTATTTCTAGTATCTAATTTTTCTTGCATGTGTATTTCTAGTATCTAATTTTTCTTGCATGTGTATTTCTAGTATCTAATTTTTCTTGCATGTGTATTTCTAGTATCTAATTTTTCTTGCATGTGTATTTCTAGTATCTAATTTTTCTTGCATGTGTATTTCTAGCATCTAATTTTTCTTGCATGTGTATTTCTAGTATCTAATTTTTCTTGCATGTGTATTTCTAGTATCTAATTTTTCTTGCATGTGTATTTCTAGTATCTAATTTTTCTTGCATGTGTATTTCTAGTATCTAATTTTTCTTGCATGTGTATTTCTAGTATCTAATTTTTCTTGCATGTGTATTTCTAGTATCTAATTTTTCTTGCATGTGTATTTCTAGTATCTAATTTTTCTTGCATGTGTATTTCTAGCATCTAATTTTCTTGCATGTGTATTTCTAGTATCTAATTTTTCTTGCATGTATGATTCTAGTATCTAGTTTTTCTTGCATGTGTATTTCTAGTATCTAGTTGTTCTTGCATGTATATTTCTAGTATCTAATTTTTCTTGCATGTATGATTCTAGTATCTAATTTTTCTTGCATGTATGATTCTAGTATCTAATTTTTCTTGCATGTATGATTCTAGTATCTAATTTTTCTTGCATGTATGATTCTAGTATCTAGTTTTTCTTGCATGTATTTTTCTAGTATCTAGTTTTTCTTGCATGTGTATTTCTAGTATCTAATTTTTCTTGCATGTATGATTCTAGTATCTAGTTTTTCTTGCATGTGTATTTCTAGTATCTAATTTTTCTTGCATGTATATTTCTAGTATCTAATTTTTCTTGCATGTATGATTCTAGTATCTAATTTTTCTTGCATGTATGATTCTAGTATCTAGTTTTTCTTGTATGTATATTTCTAGCATCTAGTTTTTCTTGCATGTGTATTTCTAGTATCTAGTTTTTCTTGCATGTATGATTCTAGTATCTAGTTTTTCTTGCATGTATGATTCTAGTATCTAATTTTTCTTGCATGTATGATTCTAGTATCTAATTTTTCTTGCATGTATGATTCTAGTATCTAGTTTTTCTTGCATGTATATTTATAGTATCTAGTTTTTCTTGCATGTATATTTCTAGTATCTAGTTTTTCTTGCATGTGTATTTCTAGCATCTAGTTTTTCTTGCATGTATGATTCTAGTATCTAGTTTTTCTTGCATGTATGATTCTAGTATCTAATTTTTCTTGCATGTATGATTCTAGTATCTAGTTTTTCTTGCATGTATGATTCTTGTATCTAGTTTTTCTTGCATGTATATTTCTAGTATCTAGTTTTTCTTGCATGTATATTTTTAGCATCTAATTTTCTTGTATGTATATTTCTAGTATCTAGTTTTTCTTGTATGTATATTTCTAGTATCTAGTTTTTCTTGTATGTATATTTCTAGTATCTAATTTTTCTTGTATGTATATTTTTAGCATCTAATTTTCTTGTATGTATATTTCTAGTATGTAGTTGTTGTTTTTTTGCATATATATTTTATATGCATATCGTTTTCCTTTTATTGTTGCTGTTTTTAAATTGCAATAAACTTTACAAGGATTTGTCAACTTTTGAAACAACAAACAAACTAAATCTTGTAACTTGACTAAATAAATCTTGTAACTTGACTAAATAAATCTTGTAACTTGACTAAATAAATCTTGTAACTTGACTAAATCAATCTTGTAACTTGACTAAATAAATCTTGTAACTTGACTAAATCAATCTTGTAACTTGACTAAATAAATCTTGTAACTTGACTAAATAAATCTTGTAGCTTGACTAAATAAATCTTGTAACGTGACTAAATAAATCTTGTAACTTGACTAAATAAATCTTGTAACTTGACTAAATAAATCTTGTAGCTTGACTAAATAAATCTTGTAACGTGACTAAATAAATCTTGTAACGTGACTCAATAAAACTGTCGGAATCCTGTCGCACACGTTGTGAGCTCGTGTCCCTGTAATGTTGAACAAACTTTCTTGTACTTCTGTAGATCTGCTCCATCTGGCTGCTGCTGAACAAGTTTGGTCAATGTTTTGTGTTGGTCATTTCTTGAGTCCTCAAGCTTCAGCCTCCCAGTGCAGACCCTCGGGAGACAATGTGGCTCTCTGAATCATGTGTGTTAATCATTTCAATTGTAAAATTATTGACTCCTCGTGGGCGCCCATACATCGACGACATTAGCGCCACCAAACGGACACTTTCGATTGCTGTGTGCTGTGGTCCCAAGAGAGCGACATTTTGCTGCAGTCTCTATGTTAGTGTGCAGATCAACAAGATGTCTCCTAGAAGTCTATTCCCTACATAGATGTTTTTACTTCATCAATAGAATAGCCTTGAAATAGTATCAATGTATGAATACGACCATCAACAGATCAAAATTAATATAAACATGGCGGTATGTAAATTATAAGTAAATAAATATATGTATATCTATATATAGCTGCAATATGTCATCAAGGTAAATACAACTACTAAGAAAGAAAACACTTGACTATATATTAATTTAAAAGCTGATCAAACGTTCTGTTGCGATAATCGTGATAAAACAAGTGAATTTATTAAATTAATCAAGGCTTCAGTGCAATTCATTTTTTGCCTGAAATATTGACAGATATTTCGCCATAGACAAAAAGTGCTTGTACCCGTATGTAATAAAACTCGAATGATAGACAATTCTAAAAGGTCGCTACGTCTGAGAAAGGTAAACACACTAATTGACAGCCTAGGACTTACACAGTTTTGTCATGAACTATTTTGTGGGTCAAGGTTGAAACGTTCATTTGATCTTGCTTTGATTTTCTTGACTCCTTCGTAAAGTTTTTTCTCTGTTATTGTGTTCCTATGAGTTTGAAAGTGTCTGGTAAGCCTAAGTGGGGGGGGGGGGACGTTCTTAACATAAGATCATTTATAAGAAAACAAAACCAAAGTCGGAAAACGCAATAAAAACGCGTTCAAGTATCGGCAGATTGATTTTGTAGCTTTTCATTATACAAGACATTTAATGGGAACATCATTCTCTTGATTTTATATTTGTATTTAAGAACAAACAAATAACAATATTTACTAAAGAGCAGCTTCAAAGATTACACACATAGTTTTATTCGTAACGATTCCTGTTGTTCATTTTTTTTTGTTCACTCAGTTATATTTAATTTCTAAATATCTTTCTAAAACATTTTCTACCTTGGCAAAGAATCAAATCATTTTCTACTTTGCACAAAATCACCATGTCATTTATAGAATGCCTGCACTTCGCCAATCGCCGATACTGAAGAACAGATTGTGTATTTCAGTTCTACGACGATTATTATCACTAAATGATGTCAACATTTATACACAACAACCTTGTAAGTAATTTCTGCTGATAACAAAACCATTTAATTTAAAACCATTAAACTTTTTAAAAATTCGGGTACTGTACTCTCCCACACAAACACACATACTCAGTCTCACAAATACACAAACACACACACATACTGACTCAGTCGCAAGCATGGACAAAAACAAAAATCATCAATTTGTTAAGAAAGTAATGACATTTGAGTACCATCAACATCATGATGTCTAAACTATTTCTCGATGGAGAGTCTAGAGCCGTGATGCCCTGATAACTAGGTAGACATGATGGGAGAGTCTAGAGTAGTGATGCCCTGATAACTAGATAGACATGATGGGACAGTCTAGAGCCGTGAAGCCCTGATAACTAGATAGACATGATGGGACAGTCTAGAGGCGTGAAGCCCTGATAACTAGGTAGACATGATGGGACAGTCTAGAGCCGTGAAGCCCTGATAACTAGGTAGACATGATGGGACAGTCTAGAGCCGTGAAGCCCTGATAACTAGGTAGACATGATGGGACACTCTAGAGCCGTGAAGCCCTGATAACTAGATAGACATGATGGGACAGTCTAGAGCCGTGAAGCCCTGATAACTAGATAGACATGATGGGACAGTCTAGAGGCGTGAAGCCCTGATAACTAGGTAGACATGATGGGACAGTCTAGAGCCGTGAAGCCCTGATAACTAGGTAGACATGATGGGACAGTCTAGAGCCGTGAAGCCCTGATAACTAGGAAGACATGATGGGACAGTCTAGAAATGTGATGCACTGATAACTAGATAGACATGATGGGGCTGTCTAGAGCCGTGAAGCCCTGATAACTAGATAGGATGGGACAGTCTAGAGATGTGATGCACTGATAACTAGATAGACAGGATGGGACAGTCTAGAGCCGTGAAGCCCTGATAACTAGATAGACATGATGGGACACTCTAGAGCCGTGATGCCCTGATAACTAGGTAGACATGATGTGAGGGTCTAGAGCCGTGATGCCCTGATAACTAGATAAACTGTTCGTTGAAATATGTTTGTTCTTGAATGTTGGTCTACCTGTGGCCGTCTCCTTTCCATTAGAACTAAAATAGAAAGATTTAAAAACTCCCTTATTTCACTTTCGGTCAGAGTGTTACAAGGTCATCAGTCGTCACCGAGAAATACATAGAAGTTTAATTCATAAGGCGCTGGTTGTGAGTGTGTATTGATTCGTAAATTAATATTGTTCGCATTTGCATCTTTATTGTTATTGTTACAGTAGTTACGCTGAGGTGTTCAATTGCAGTCAAACTGAATTTCCATTTGATTGTTCTAATAAAAATTATCTTATCTTATCTTATCTTACCTATAGACCAATATCTCTAACATCTCTAAGCCAAAAGTCTAAGCTCCAATCTTGCACTGAATGAAATGTTAACTTCAATTCAAATGTTGACTTCAATTCAAATGTTAACTTCAATTCAAATGTTGACTTCAATTCAAATGTTAACTTCAATTCAAATGTTAACTTCAATTCAAATGTTAACTTCAATTCAAATGTTGACTTCAATTCAAATGTTAACTTCAATTCAAATGTTAACTTCAATTCAAATGTTAACTTCAATTCAAATGTTAACTTCAATTCAAATATTAACTTCAATTCAAATGTTAACTTCAATTCAAATGTTGACTTCAATTCAAATGTTGACTAGACTTGCAATGTTCCATTTCTGAGCAGACGACTAAATTCTAAGAAATGTTGACTTCAAGTTTTCTTGACATCGTCATCTCTTTGATCGTTGCTTTTGTTTGCTCGTCTGTAGTTCTTGTTCCAGTGTTTAAGTTTAGGTTTTGTTTGCTCGTCTGTAGTTCTTGTTCCAGTGTTTGAGTTTAGGTTTTGTTTGCTCGTCTGTAGTTCTTGTTCCAGTGTTTAAGTTTAGGTTTTGTTTGCTTGTCTGTAGTTCTTGTTCCAGTGTTTAAGTTTAGGTTTTGTTTGCTCGTCTGTAGTTCTTGTTCCAGTGTTTAAGTTTAGGTTTTGTTTGCTCGTCTGTAGTTCTTGTTCCAGTGTTTAAGTTTAGGTTTTGTTTGCTCGTCTGTAGTTCTTGTTCCAGTGTTTAAGTTAAGGTTTTGTTTTCAATGTATGTGTGTATGTGACTGTGTGTGTGTATATATTTGACTATGTGTGTGTGTGTGTGTAGTTCCGTTGAAGATCTGCTTTTGTGTGTATTTGCGAACATTATATTCATTGTTTTGAAAAAAAAATTGCATAAAGTTGTTCTAATATTTAGTATATGAATATTTGATGAGCTAACAAAGCATGTCCTCCTGTATACATTGTTCGTACTAATAGCATGTATTCTAATCATGGATAGAAATTGTATGAAACATTTCTATTTTGTTCTTCTAAAACTTATAAAATTAAACGTTTTTTTTCTGAATATGGAAAATAAATGTGTATTTGTAAAAAATTAGGTCAAGTAACTCTTTTTTTTTTTTGTTTGTTCAGTAAGTGCTCATCTGTGTGCGTTACTTCACGGCTACATTTGTACTACTTATCTCCCCTTGAATGTCTTTCCCTTTGCTTATCCCATTTGTGTGCTGAACAATTTTCTCCCTTGAAATTTGAAATAATAAAACATCAATTTGATCCTTGGAGGACAAAATGTATTGAAATCAATTGGAGAACTTGTTTCTCCATTCAGACGTCCACAGATTTCATTACGAAATTGCTCTCCCTTTTAATATCCAAGATGGCGTTAGACCGCGCTTGGGGGCGCTATCTCATGACATCTGCACAGTCCAAACGCCCCACGGAAAGATACCACTTGACCCCTCCCTCGTGTCCCAAATACGTAGAGAAAAGAAAAAAAAAAGAGTGAAACAGTCCAATGAGATGTCTGATGAATTAATGAAGCTGTTGGTATCAAAGTGTTGGCTTGAAGTCTTGCTCCATTTCCTACATAATTACATTAACTCCAAGTGGCCTAATGCTAGATTTATGACTAACATTTTGGCTGATACTAAACATCTCGAAACGTTGGCAACTCCAATGTAGATAAGTGTAAATAGCTAGCAATGGAGATGAATGGTTTATTTAAGTAAGACTGACAAGCTAGCCATTTTCCTTTCTAGTCTGGATCAATTTACTTTGGCAATTCGTATTGTAGCTGGAGCCATCAAGAGAAGACTTTAATGGATGGTAGCTGGAGCCACCAGGAGGAGATGTTAGAGACATGCAGCTGGAGCCATCAGGAGGAGATGCTAGAGACATGCAGCTGGAGCCATCAGGACGATAATTCAATGACATGCAGCTGGAGCCATCAGGACGATAATTCAATGACATGCAGCTGGAGCCATCAAAATGTTACTTTAGTGACATGCAGCTGAAGCCATGAAAATGTTACTTTAGTGACATGCAGCTGGAGCCATCAAAATGTTACTTTAGTGACATGCAGCTGGAGCCATCAAAATGTTACTTTAGTGACATGCAGCTGGAGCCACCAGGAGTAGACTTAAGTGACATGTGTCTGAATGTTTAAGACTTGAAAGACTTTATTGTGAGACATTTTTCGTTTGCACCTAACCCATGTCTCTACTACCTCTTCTCTTAGTTCCAATCAAAATCCAAAGATTAAAAAGAAAATAATCGGCTTTAACACTGTACTACACAAACACTCTTCAGATAGTTTCTCTTTCAAGTAAAGAAACAGGGAGAGAGAGACAGAGAGAGAGAGAGAGAGAGAGAGAGAGAAAGAGAATGTGTGAGAAAGAGCGTCCGCAGAAATTTTTGCATGGGGGTGCAAGCTGCCACCCACGGCTCAAAGTCGTAGCTTCAACTTTCTTGTTATAATTTTAAGCTGCCCCCATTCGGGCCCTAATATCTAATCGATATTAAGTGCAATGTAGATACTTCTTTTTCATTAAATAAACAAGATTACAAAGAGAGTTTGTGTTACACAAACTCAGAGGCGGCCCCCCGTCGAAGTCGGATCCCTGTCGGATCTGCATATTCGCAAATAATATTCAAGAGGTGATTTAATTTTGATGTTCAAAAGTAATAATGTTTCAAAGATTTATTTGCCGTAAATTTAAATTTAAATTAAATAAAAAATAGTAGATAAGTTTTAGTATATTAAAACATTACAATATTGATCAAAACGTCTGGAAATGAAAATCTACACTTTTTTTTTACACTTTAAGTTTAGAAATTGAAATTCTACATCTTAATCTAGTCTATTTTAATCTAAACTAGATCTAGAAATTCTAGAGCTAGAATCTAGAATAATTTTAATTAGAATATAAATCCAGATCTAGATATACTGTAATAAAAATCTAGCTCTAGTTTAAAAAATCTAGATTAGATCTAAATCAAGATATCATTCCTTTTTTAAACGTGAGTCACATAACGAGGCTTAAAAAACATTACTATACCGAGTTCTTTTTTCATTTCATTTGAAGAATTAATTCCATATGACGTCAGAGAAAAAAAAACACTACGTCACACGGCCTAGCTAGACTAAAAATCGCCTTCATCATTACGAGCCATTTATCGAGTGTTCATAGACATTGGTGCACCGAGTGCATTCTTTTAGCATTTCATTTAAAGAAATCATTCCATATGACGTCAAAGGAAAAAAAAACACTACGTCACACGGCTTAGGTATACTAAAATATGTTTTCATTAATACGAGCAATTTTTCGAGGGTTAATAGACATTGGTGCACCGAGTGCGTTCTTTTAACATTACATTTAAAGAGTCCATTCATATGACGTCAAAGAAAAAAAATTCCATTACCTCACAATAGGCTAGTACCGGTACCATAAAAAAAAAGTCTTTATTTACACGAGATATTTAACGAGGGTTCATAGACATTGGTGCACTGAGTTCTAATAGAATTTATTTAAAAAGGATCAAAGCCGCATTGCTTTTGCGTTTTGTCTGTCAGTCGGTCTGTCCGTCATCTTGATACAAAAAAAAACAACAACTAAAAGTTATTAAAAATTGATTAACCTTTATTCTACGTTTCAAAACATCGCAATAATTTTTAGGTATGAACACAATTGAAAAGTTTATATAATAGATTGTTCCGGATGTTTGTATAAGAAGTAAAAGAAAAAGAGAATTTCAGATAAATGTAATACCGTTAATTAAATTTTTTGGATGGTCTCGTATAAAAATTAGATGTACTACAGCCATGTGGAGAGATTTTCATACCTTACTTTGGTGTTTGGATTCTGTTTTCCTTAAAAATCGGAACATAATATTAACGATAATTAGATTTTATAATGTTTTAGGTAGAAAGTTAAATGTACTGTAAGAGAGTAGTGAGTTAAAATATTTTTCATAAAAATCCGTAAAAACATTATTTCGTAAATGAGAAGATTATTTGTTAATTAATTAGAAGAGGGAGTTCAAACAATTATTTGGCGTTAGTAGATTTTTAAATAAATTCGGAAATTTCTGGCAACGATTTGTAAGAAACAAAATCCGGAACTTTCTTTATCGATTACAAAACTTCTATGTTAAATGTCTAAAAAGTAATTTTCAGTAATCAATTCTAGTAAATTACTTTTTTTTAAAGCCCTGAACAACTTATTGTCGTTATTTTTTAAATTTGTTTAAAGATGAAAATACGGAACAATTTGATATTGATAACCAAATTATAGTGACGCATTGTCAAATAATATAAGTGTAATATTAGTAAATTATGCGATTTCAAACAATCATTAGGCATAATTCATGCTTTATAAAACAATATACGGAACATTTTTACACTTAATGAAATATAAGTCAGTATAGAGATTTTGATTTAGCATTAATATGCTATTTACATAAAAAACGGAACAACATATTATTCATAATGTGTTTTTGCAACGTTTAAGCATGGAAATTGAATGAAATATAAATTAGAAGAGCAAACAAACATTTGTTGGGGTTGATTAGTTTTGCACAAAAAAATCCGGAACAATTTAGTTTTGCACAAAAAAAATCCGGAACAATCAATTTTTAGATACTTAAAACTATTGAGATGTTACGGGAGGAACATTAAAGTGTAAATCAGATTTTCAATAGCTTTTAGAGTTCTAGTTTTTTTAATCTAATCGTGACGGACAGACCGACCAACAGACAAAACGCACAAAAATAATCTTCTTTTATTTGGATGGGGGCACTAAACAAAAAATAAATAAAATCTGATTTTTAAAAAAAGTTTAAGGAATTGGTTTAGCACCTGATCATGTAGCGACGTTACGCTACTGCACGAAAATCGCTGCATAAAAAGTCCATTAAAAAAAATGTGCGTGATATTTACATACAAAATGCATTATTAGTCTTTATAAACAAACAGAAATGTTTTCTTTTAATTTTAGCAGCTAGTTGACCAGAAAAAACATCTTTAACTATTATTTATATTTGTTGTAAACATTTCCTGTACATTTTAAAAATATATTTGACTTAGTGATACTGAAAATACACAAATATTGTCCATCTTTGTTAGCATATTGTAACATTGCCTCTCTTACATTTACGTAATTGTTTTAGAATTGGTGTATTTTTATGAACAAATCGCTTGCATAATTAATTTATAAATTAAACGGTTTGCTTTTAGAAAACCAAAAGTAGCCGTTGCACCTAAACTTTTCAAGCCGCATTTAATGATGAAATAATATTTTTCATATCTCTTCTAGTTTTCGAGATCTGAGTGTGACAGACGGACAGACGGACATTTTGCACAAACCTAATAGCGGCTTTTTCCCCTTACGGGGGCCTCTAAAAAATAAGAACCTAAAAACGTGAACAAAGTATTCACTCTACACATTGTTAACTTTATCCGTGAGGCCCGTGCTTCCCTACGTTCGATCAAACAAAAACTGCAAACGTTGACTGTGGCTGCCGAAACTGTCAATAACTTTACTAATTAATGCATTGCTTTTCGTTTTTCGTCGCGATGGACAAGCTGGCTATGAACACTTATCCTGCAGTTCTGATTCTCTTTTTTGCATTGCAGCTTTTAGGATGAAGACAAAACAAGTTAAACTGATCATTATTATTGCTCGAAAAGCGAGACGTAATGAAGAAACTTAAGAATTAAGATATGTAACGTAAAGCCGTGTTCTGTAATAACTCCCTAAATCCAAACATGTGTGTTTTTTTTTTCTCAGTGTGTCTGTCGACAGCGAATTCTCGGCAGCAGCAACTCAATATCCGGTATCAGGTTTTTCTGTCAGCAGTCTCTCCTTCCTCAAGATGACATCACTGACGTGTTCCTCGGGATGGTCAAGTTGTTTTTTGATTATGTCATTAAGGATGTGCTGTTGAGTGGCCACTATGTTAAATTGGAAAGACTGCAATACTGTGGAAACTGGTTGAAGAACATATGACTAATTAACGAGAATGAAAAGACAAATCAGAAACACAAGAGGAGGAGACATTTACTACTATATATAGTGATCAAAGGTGAGCGCATTTTTCATTTCCTATGGACTCGAAGATGACTGTAAAGTCCAATCCTCGCTTTAAAAAGCCGGCCGCATACGTCGCATGGGTGGGTTTGGTCAGTTGCGGATAGGCCTGCTTCTTCTCTCAGCTTTTTGTTGGTTCGGCGCTCTTTCGCCCGGTCCAATCTTCTTGCTTCAAATCTCTAGACTTTGAGACTCACAGCGTCACGCCACGAGGAGCAATCAAGAGCGAGTACTTCCCAGCTGTGAAAGTTGATATCGAACTCCTTAAAGGAGCTCTTGAGAGTGTCTTTATAGCGCTTGTATTGACCTCCCTGAGAAAGCTTTCCTGCTCACTTCCCGTAAAGAAGTCGTCTGGCATGCTGACTACATGTCCCTCTCATCGAAGTTGGAACTTTTTCACCGTCGTATTGATATGTATTTTTCAGTTGATTGTTTCTCAAACAAAAGAGGTAAATTTAGCACCAACGCTATCGCTAGGGACAGTTACGGAAGAAGAATACTAACCGGGCAGCCTTGGCCGAGTATTTAGTCCATGTCTAGACTGTACAATGAAGTTAGACACATGCTGCGCGTCTCTCTGAACCACAGGAACTAAACCAATGAAGTCGAATACAATCGCAATCAACAAAACGAACGCTCAAAGACATCTGCTCAGTTCATTATATATATACAATTTCTTCACTGAAATACTCAAATGCAGTTAATTCATGATGAATTTTTGGTTTCTTGCTGCTGCCATTGCTCCGTTGATCCAAATCACGTTTTGACTTGAACGTTGGCATGTGAAGAACTTTCTTGTATTTCTAGTTTTGTAAACTGGTGGACATGTTTTACCAACTATTTTATCGAACGCTGACACTGACCGCAAGACGTTAATACATTTACACTCTTTACTTTTGTTCAAAGAAACTAGAACATTTATCACATCGAAAGATAATCGGCAAGGATTTCTCCTCCAAGGCAAAAAAATATGTTCTAGACCTTTACTAAATGTTAAAAAAGTAATTGTGGCATTTTACATCTCGAGACGATTTTTTCCCAATGCAACTTCTTAAGTGACTAAAGAGGCCAATCTTTTGTACTTTCACCCTTTTATCTACAACTTCTTGTGTGACTAAAGAGGCCAATCTTTTGTACTTTCACCCTTTTATCTACAACTTCTTAAGTGACTAAAGAGGCCAATCTTTTGTACTTTCACCCTTTTATCTACAACTTCTTGTGTGACTAAAGAGGCCAATCTTTTGTACTTTCACCCTTTTATCTACAACTTCTTGTGTGACTAAAGAGGCCAATCTTTTGTACTTTCACCCTTTTATCTACAACTTCTTGTGTGACTAAAGAGGCCAATCTTTTGTACTTTCACCCTTTTATCTACAACTTCTTGTGTGACTAAAGAGGCCAATCTTTTGTACTTTCACCCTTTTTTTCTACAACTTTTTGTGTATAGCCTCTCCAATCCAGGACCTTTTCTTTAATGTTCTTCACATAGTGCCACTTTCTCCCCAGCTGTTAGTGTCGATTTTGAAAAGCTTTATGTCGCTTTGCATTATACAATGTACCTTAGAAGTGGACGACCTGCGGATCTGCTGACTTCTTTTTAGTCACCATACAGAATGTCTTGTGACATTCATAATAACTAAATCTCTGTGCAAATAAAAACAAATCCGCACGACTAACATGCTATTGAATATTTGACACTCTTTATAGTGCAAAGATTTAGCCAATTCTAGTTACACTAATAGCATATCTTTACAACTGTACTTCAGTTACAGTTCAGTTACTACATTTTATACTATTCCATTGATAGGCCTTTAGATTTAAACTTACAACACGATGCGCACAACGATGCGCACAATTTTCTTGAACATTAATTTATTAAACCCTTGAATCAATAATGCATGGGCACCCATGGTTACATGGTGGTGCACGTGCACCCCCCCCCTCTCTTTTTGGATTCTGACTAAATCAGGGCATAATAAAAACAAAACGTATCTGGAATCATTATAAACTAATAAAACAATTGGCTAAAATGTGGCTACTCAGAATTCAGAGGCGTGCACGTACATGGTTGGTCATCCATTTCCTGATACACCTAGGCTAATCTACTTCTACATTAACCAGTGGACGCACGACTTGTTCAGTTGTTACTTAGAAGTTAATTGATTTGATGGTGCGAAAAAATAACTAGAATTTGGCCATGAGAATCCAGGGGGAATGCAAGTGCACCCCCTTGCACCCCCTGCGGGCGCCCATGAGAGAGAGGTACCAGCATTAGAGAATGATAAAAAAACGAGGACTTATCTCACTTTACAAATGGTCAGTAAATGAAAACGATTGGTATGAGCGATATATGAGCCCAAGATTCAAATCTTAAGGTGAGGTAGTTATCAAATACCTACAGCCTCCCTTGAATACTCGTTGCATTATGAAAAAAGGCAAAAAGTAATTTCTTTTTTACAATACGTTTCAAATCACTCCAACATAGAACCTGCAGAAACCTAGTCGCTGATCTAAAAACGTCTCTAACCATTTTCCTAAAAATTTAACAGTTCATGTATACCGCTGAGAAAAGAATTACTAAATCGTTGGCCACAAGGGGAAAACCCTAGTTTGACCGTTATAATTTTTCAAACTAAAAATAAATCAGTGTACATTTAGGAGACTTCTATCTACTTCTAGAGCAAACATGGCCCTGACTGAGTACATTTAGGAGACTTCTATCTACTTCTAGAGCCAACATGGCCCTGACTGAGTACATTTAGGAGACTTCTATCTACTTCTAGAGCCAACATGGCCCTGACTGAGTACATTTAGGAGACTTCTATCTACTTCTAGAGCCAACATGGCCCTGACTGAGTACATTTAGGAGACTTCTATCTACTTCTAGAGCCAACATGGCCCTGACTGAGTACATTTAGGAGACTTCTATCTACTTCTAGAGCCAACATGGCCCTGACTGAGTACATTTAGGAGACTTCTATCTACTTCTAGAGCAAACATGACCCTGACTGAGTACATTTAGGAGACTTCTATCTACTTCTAGAGCCAACATGGCCCTGACTGAGTACATTTAGGAGACTTCTATTTACTTCTAGAGCCAACATGGCGTTGTAATTCTGCCCTGACTGAGTACATTTAGGAGACTTCTATTTACTTCTAGAGCCAACATGGCCCTGACTGAGTACATTTAGGAGACTTCTATCTACTTCTAGAGGCCAACATGGTGTCATAATTCTGCCCTGACTGAGTACATTTAGGAGACTTCTATTTACTTCTAGAGCCAACATGGTGTCGTAATTCTGCCCTGAGTACATTTAGGAGACTTCTATCTACTTCTAGAGGCCAACATGGTGTCATAATTCTGCCCTGACTGAGTACATTTAGGAGACTTTTATTTACTTCTAGAGCCAACATGGTGTCGTAATTCTGCCCTGAGTACATTTAGGAGACTTCTATTTACTTCTAGAGCCAACATGGTGTCGTAATTCTGCCCTGAGTACATTTAGGAGACTTCTATTTACTTCTAGAGCCAACATGGTGTCGTAATTTTGCCCTGACTGAGTACATTTAGGAGACTTCTATCTACTTCTAGAGGCCAACATGGTGTCGTAATTCTGCCCTGACTGAGTACATTTAGGAGAGTTCTATCTACTTCTAGAGCCAACATGGCGTTGTAATTCTGCCCTGACTGAGTACATTTAGGAGACTTCTATCTACTTCTAGAGCCAACATGGCCCTGACTGAGTACATTTAGGAGACTTCTATTTACTTCTAGAGCCAACATGGCCCTGACTGAGTACATTTAGGAGACTTCTATCTACTTCTAGAGCCAACATGGCGTTGTAATTCTGCCCTGAGTACATTGAAGCTTGCTTCCATTGGATTGAAGTTTATAAGAGTGGCTTACATTTGTACGTAAATCTAATATACATTACATCTAGATCTAGATGTGGCTATAGACTAAATTAGAACTTAAGGTCTCGGGTTACATCTAGATCTAGATGCGGATATAGACTAAATTAGAACTGAAGGTCTTGTGTTACATCTAGATCTAGATGTGGATATAGACAAAATTAGAACTGAAGGTCTTGTGTTACATCTAGATCTAGATGTGGATATAGACTAAATTAGAACTAAAGGTCTTGTGTTACATCTAGATCTAGATGTGGCTATAGACAAAATTAGAACTGAAGGTCTTGTGTTACATCTAGATCTAGATGTGGATATAGACTAAATTAGAACTAAAGGTCTTGTGCTACATCTAGATCTAGATGTGGCTATAGACAAAATTAGAACTGAAGGTCTTGTGTTACATCTAGATCTAGATGTGGATATAGACTAAATTAGAACTGAAGGTCTTGTGCTACATCTAGATCTAGATGTGGATATAGACTAAATTAGAACTGAAGGTCTTGTGTTACATCTAGATCTAGATGTGGATATAGACTAAATTAGAACTGAAGGTCTTGTGTTACATCTAGAGGTCCATAGAATGAACATCTCAATAAATAATCGCAGAAGTATAACTGAATCGCTGGCCGAATAAAAAAAAAAGTGTACGTTTTAGCAGCTGTGACAGTGTCAGTTTTAGCAGCTGTGACAGTGTCAGTTTTAGCAGCTGTGACAGTGTCACGAATTCAAGTTGTACAACTTATTTGTAAAAACATTCATCTGAAATGCGATCACGGCAACATTTAGACAGATACTTCCTTCTTTACACGCCCCACTTTCCCAACTGGTCCAGTCAAGTGATAGGATCGTAGTGTATCGAGAAAGCTAAAAGCATGACATTGCGCTAAACAAAAACAATTAGTCAAAATATTTTTAATGGCACAGATTTATTCTTGTTAGTCTAAATTCAAATACATGACTGACCCAAACTGACACAATTACACTGAAGATAAGATTTGTTTTTTTTTTAAATTATTATTTTTTATTTTTCTTGTTAATTTGTATTTAATATTTAAAAAATTCAAATGACGTAGATTTATTTTTGTAAAATGTCTTAAGAATAACAACCGGAAGTATAGAAAGAAACTTACAGATATTGGCTGCACTAAGATGTGTCACAATGAAAGATAAGCGGGGTGATAAGACTTGACTTCTATCTTAACACAGAGAGGCACATTCAACAAATAGCTTTTTGGTGTCTCCGGGGTACAGAATCACGGAAGTGCTGATCATCTATAGTTGTTTTAAACATTAAAAGATATTTTTTGGGAACTTGTTACTACTTCAGAATCAACTTTTCTAAGCGCTTCCGTTTCTAGTTTTTAGTTAGTTGGTCAAGTCAGACATGAAATAGAGTTGGTCAAGTCAGACATGAAATAGAGTTGGTCAAGTCAGACATGAAATAGAGTTGGTCAAGTCAGACATGAAATAGAGTTGGTCAAGTCAGACATGAAATAGAGTTGGTCAAGTCAGACATGAAATAGAGTTGGTCAAGTCAGACATGAAATAGAGTTGGTCAAGTCAAACATGAAATAGAGTTGGTCAAGTCAGACATGAAATAGAGTTGGTCAAGTCAAACATGAAATAGAGTTGGTCAAGTCAGACATGAAATAGAGTTGGTCAAGTCAGATATGAAATAGACATTGTTTAGTTTCACGAAAAAAACTTCAATACACACACACAGAATTTATAGATTTCAAAACGTCTAAGTCACCGGAATGTAGGTAGCGTGAATACAGCGTGGATATAGCGTGGATATACTGTGGATATACTGTGGATATACTGTGGATTTACTGTGGATATACTGTGGATATACTGTGGATATATTGTTGATGTTGTTGATGTTGTTGATATAGCGTTGGAGTAGCGTGGATATAGCGTGGATATACTGTGGATATACTGTGGATATTTTGTTGATGTTGTTGATATAGCGTGGGAGTAGCGTGGATATAGCGTGGATATACTGTGGATATACTGTGGATATATTGTTGATGTTGTTAATGTTGTTGATATAGCGTGTGAGTAGCGTGAATATAGCGTGGATAGAGCATGGAAGTAGCGTGGCTATATTGTTGATGTTGATATAGGGTGGCTATAGGGTGAATCTGAGCTTTTGTTCATGTCCATGAAATGACCTTGTCCACTAGATGACGACCTCTAATTGACACGTGATCTGAATGACACGTTTTCTTGTTTTCCATGTTATTTTAGTTGCTGATTAGTTCTAGTATATTCTTAAGTTTGTTCTTTGGAAGGAAGTTTCTAGAGTCTCTGTGTGAGATCATTAGATCATGAAACAGAAAATCAATACATGTCATCTAGATCTCACCTGTATGCAAACATACATACAGAACAGTAACATAGGCAAACATAAACGCTGTCAACCCACACATAGTCATATTTACACACATATATACGCTGTTATGTCGCTTATCACACATACACATATTTATTCACTCTGCCTAACCCACACATTCATACACACTCACTAACACATACACACATTCACACACTCTCACTAACACATACACACATTTACATTCCTGACCCATACATACAAACTCTCAAATAGCTATACTCTCACTTTCGCACCCATTAAAACAAAATCTCACGCTTAAAACCACACCAACAAAATATCATACTAACAACCACACCAACAAAATATCACACTAACAACCACACCAACAAAATATCACACTAACAACCACACCAACAAAATATCACACTAACACCCACACCAACAAAATGTCACACTAACAGCCACACCAACAAAATGTCACACTAACAAACACACCAACAAAATCTCCCACTAACAAACACATAGAGAAACTGAACCTTACTCAAGACACAAAGATAAAGGCTTATTCGTTGTTCCATATGCTGAGGCATTTTTATTCAAATGCTCTTTCTTTCCTAGTGCTATTAGGGCATGGAATAGAGTTGCCTGAGTCAGCCAGGAAAAGCAATGACTTAGCAGAGTTTAAGTCACTGATTGACATGCATGACAAGATTGACACAGTGATACGCGGTGGACGTAATTATCTTCTCTTTTGAAGTAACGTCAGTAATTGAATTGAATACAAGCTAATTAAACACAAGAAAATAATCTATCGCAGTGAGATCATCACAAATACATTAAATGTAACAAATAGAGCGAATATCAGAACGGTTACAAATGTAACAAATGCGTCAAATATAAAATCAAACAAAATAACTGAAACACAAACAAAATGTAATCATAATTCTATAAATTAAATGTTTATTTTTGAAATTGATCAATGTTCTGTTAGTGAGAATGAACATTTGTGCAAAGTTTCAACTTGATCGGAGAATGGGAAATGGGAGAAATAACACGTGACTCAACTTTGGACCAGACAGACAGAGTTGATATAAGCTTAAAATGCAGTGAAAAATCTACTGTATTTTATTTCTTGCGAGTTCAAAGAGACATGGATAGATAGATAGATAGATAGATAGATAGATAGATTGAGAGAGAGAGAGAGAGAGATAGAGAGAGAGATTATTATATCTGTTACAAGTGTAGTCTAACAATTTCACCACTAGCTACACATTGTGTCACACATTCTGCTGTGTCAACAAATATAACATGTGCAGTGTCAATTGTAGTTTAATGTTCCTTCTAATAAGAAAGAAATCAAAAGGTAACATTGTCCTTTAGATAATCACATCTTTTTAAATCATGAAGTGTCTAGTTTGTATATAGGTTAGTATATACGTTTCTATATAAGTTTGTATATAAGTTTGTATATAAGTTTGTATATAAGTTTGTATAGTTTATTTCGCAAGCAGAGTTGGTCATGCAGCTCAGCTTTAACTTGAGTGTTACTTGAGTCAAGGTTTGCTTGGCTGTAGCAACTCGAATGTCCAGACCTCTAACTGTCAGGCAGTGAACTAGCCAGCGGCAGCCAACATTGACAAGTGTCAAGTCAAGAGTGCTTCAAGTAGCTGGCTTGTGTTTCACTAGTTCCAACCAATAATCTCAGACATAATCCTGTTTCTTTTTTCTTTTTGTTTTCTTTGAAAGACTCCTGACTAGTTGCTGTTCAAAGTTTAATGAAGCAGCTGACAGAATTAACTTCGTTTTATTGAGGACTTTGGTCATTTGATGACATGAGCAAAGGAGGGGCGGGGGTCTGATAAGACCTGATCCGGGGGGCTTTTGTTGCTGAAAACTAAACAAACAGTGTCGTGCGTGCAGATAGGGGGGGGGGTGCTCTAGTTATTCTCAAGTTATTGAATGCGATACGATACGTCATTATGGGGAACAATTAGATCTGTTCCAGAGAGAAAGAAGGAGAAAATAGACGATTGAGAGAGAGAGAAAAAGAGAGGGGAGAGAAAAAGAAAGAGGAAGAGAGAGAAAGAGAGAGAGAGAGCGAGAGAAAAAGCGGGACAAGGAGAAGGAAAAATAAAGGGAGAAAGAGAGCGAGAGAAAGAAGGGCATGTATCTATCTATTTATCTAACTATCTATATACCAAACTATCTCTCTCTCTCCATCTCTCTCTCTCTATCTTTATATACATAGGCCTACATATCTACTTGTTACTTCTTTATATTTATGTTTATGAATTTAGTTCCTGTTCAAGTTGTTTTTATGTTCTTTTATTTAAGTATTACTGTGTCCTAGTGCTACTGTATCCTAGTGCTACTGTGTCCTAGTGCTACTGTGTCCTAGTGCTACTGTGTCCTAGTATTACTGTGTCCTAGTACTTTTGTGTCCTGTGTTGACAATCAACTGAAATGATTAGAACTCAATGGCTTTAAGAGGTCAAGATTTCATCCCATAGTTGATGACGTAGAGGACGTCATTAGGGCTATGCCAGAGGCTATCGAATAGCCACAGTTTGGGTCATCGTTAGAGGGGGCGGAGATCAGCATTGGTTTCCACGGGGGTCAATTAATTCCCTGTTAAAACAAGTTCTTAGCAATCAGTGCAATTACAGTTCTAGAAAATTGCTAACATGGCGTCTCAAGGGTCACAGTCGATACCAGAGAGGAGAAATATCCCACACTCTAACACATCTGCACAGACAAAAACACTCACTCCCATTAGACATACAATTTCACATCGAAAAGCGATTCACTCACACATTTGACAGTCACACTTGCCTGTAGACCATTCCCTTAAAGCACATATATACCTGAACATGGGCATAGAATAAGAATAGTCTGTCCTATAAACGTTTGATATTATAGACATATAAATGGATAGGAGATTAAAGTACAAACACAGGGATGGATGAGAGATAAAATATATGACACACACACACACAGATGGATGAGAGATAAAATATATGACACACACACACACAGATGGATGAGAGATAAAATATATGACACACACACACACACAGATGGATGAGAGATAAAATATATGACACACACACACAGTGATGGATGAGAGATAAAATATATGACACACACACAGAGATGGATGAGAGATAAAATATATGACACACACACAGTGATGGATGAGAGATAAAATATATGACACACACACACAGTGATGGATGAGAGATAAAATATATATGACACACACACAGAGATGGATGACAGATAAAATATATGACACACACACACAGAGATGGATGAGAGATAAAATATATGACACACACACACAGAGATGAATGAGAGATAAAATATATATCACACACACACACAGAGATGGATGAGATATAAAATATATATGACAAACACACACAGTGATGGATGAGAGATAAAATATATATGACACACACACACACAGATGGATGAGAGATAAAATATAATTGACACACACACACAGAGATGGATGAGAGATAAAATATATATGACACACACACACAGTGATGGATGAGAGATAAAATATATGACACACACACACACACAGTGATGGATGAGAGATAAAATATATGACACACACACACTGTGATGGATGAGAGATACAATATATGACACACACACACAAAGTGATGGATGAGAGATAAAATATATGACACTCACACAGGGAGATGGATAATGTAATCCAGACACAAAGATACAGACACAAACTCTAACACTTAGTCATAAGCCAACAAAAGACAAATACGTAAACAAACCTTGAAAAAAGGTGTTAGCTCTAAATGTCAGTCTTACATTTATACATTATTTAAATCTACATTCTAATCGTAAAGTGACTTTCAATGAATCTATAACCTCTGGGTATTATCAAGCTCAATTTAGAAGAAATATGAACTTTTGGTTCAATTGCACCTATTTTAAGGCTACATTTCTTTAGCACCTATTTCAAGATTCAAACTTTCTTTAGCGCCTATTTCAAGATTCAACTTTTCTTTAGCGCCTATTTCAAGATTCAAACTTTCTTTAGCGCCTATTTCAAGATTCAAACTTTCTTTAGCGCCTATTTCAAGATTCAAACTTTCTTTAGCGCCTATTTCAAGATTCAAACTTTCTTTAGCGCCTATTTCAAGATTCAAACTTTCTTTAGCGCCTATTTCAAGATTCAAACTTTCTTTAGCGCCTATTTCAAGATTCAAACTTTCTTTAGCACCTATTTCAAGATTCAAACTTTCTTTAGCACCTATTTCAAGATTCAAACTTTCTTTAGCGCCTATTTCAAGATTCAAACTTTCTTTAGCACCTATTTCAAGATTCAAACTTTCTTTAACACCTATTTCAAGATTCAAACTTTCTTTAGCGCCTATTTCAAGATTTAAACTTTCTTTAGCACCTATTTCAAGATTCAAACTTTCTTTAGCGCCTATTTTAAGATTCAAACTTTCTTTAGCACCTATTTCAAGATTCAAACTTTCTTTAGCACCTATTTCAAGATTCAAACTTTCTTTAGCGCCTATTTCAAGATTCAAACTTTCTTTAGCACCTATTTCAAGATTCAAACTTTCTTTAGCACCTATTTCAAGATTCAAACTTTCTTTAGCGCCTATTTCAAGATTTAAACTTTCTTTAGCACCTATTTCAAGATTCAAACTTTCTTTAGCACCTATTTCAAGATTCAAACTTTCTTTAGCACCTATTTCAAGATTCAAACTTTCTTTAGCACCTATTTCAAGATTTAAACTTTCTTTAGCGCCTATTTCAAGATTCAAACTTTCTTTAGCACCTATTTCAAGATTCAAACTTTCTTTAGCGCCTATTTCAAGATTCAAACTTTCTTTAGCACCTATTTCAAGATTCAAACTTTCTTTAGCACCTATTTCAAGATTTAAACTTTCTTTAGCACCTATTTCAAGATTCAAACTTTCTTTTGCGCCTATTGAAAGCACGTATTAAAGCGATGGTGAAATTGGATTTTAACAATTTCTTTTAGGTTTTTAAGATCTTAACGTCACTGACACAAAAACAAAGCACATGTTTGTAAAATGTTTTACATGTTTCAGATGTTCCTTCAGAGTTGAAGATAGTTTACTTTCTAGTCCAAACCTTCCCGCAGGACGACGGGGGATGGGAGCGGGTAGGAATTAAACCCTCGACCATCGATAAATCCGAACGACAGTCCAGCGCGCAAAAAGCACGACCAGGCAGCCATCCACATAGACACATTCAGAGATAGACACGTACAGAGATAGACACATACAGATAAAGACACATACAGATAAAGACACATACAGATGTAGACATATACAGAGATAGACACATACAGATATAGACACATACATTTATAGACACGAGGCAAGTCAAAGAACGAGGCAAGTCAAAGAACGAGGCAAGTCAAAGCAAAGAACGAGGCAAGTCAAAGAACGAGGCAAGTCAAAGAACAAGGCAAGTCAAAGAACGAGGCAAGTCAAAGAACGAGGCAAGCCAAAGAACGAGGCAAGTCAAAGAACGAGGCAAGTCAAAGAACAAGGCAAGTCAAAGAACGAGGCAAGTCAAAGAACGAGGCAAGCCAAAGAACGAGGCAAGTCAAAGAACGAGGCAAGTCAAAGAACGAGGCAAGCCAAAGAACGAGGCAAGTCAAAGCAAAGAACGAGGCAAGCCAAAGAACGAGGCAAGTCAATGAACGAGGCAACTCAAAGCAAAGAACGAGGCAAGTCAAAGAACGAGGCAAGTCAAAGCAAAGAACGAGGCAAGTCAAAGAACGAGGCAAGTCAAAGAACAAGGCAAGTCAAAGAACGAGGCAAGTCAAAGAACGAGGCAAGCCAAAGAACGAGGCAAGTCAAAGCAAAGAACGAGGCAAGCCAAAGAACGAGGCAAGTCAATGAACGAGGCAACTCAAAGCAAAGAACGAGGCAAGTCAAAGAACGAGGTAAGTCAAAGAACGAGGCAAGTCAAAGAACGAGGCAAGTCATAGCAAAGAACGAGGCAAGTCAAAGAACGAGGCAAGTCAAAGAACGAGGCAAGTCAAAGAACTAGGCAAGTCATAGCAAAGAACGAAGGAAGTCACAGAACGAGGCAAGTCAAAGAAAACGAGGCAAGTCAAAGAACGAGGCAAGTCATAGAACGAGGCAAGTCAAAGAACGAGGCAAGTCATAGCAAAGAACGAGGCAAGTCAAAGAACGAGGCAAGTCAAAGAACGAGGCAAGTCAAAGAACTAGGCAAGTCAAAGAAAACGAGGCAAGTCAAAGAACGAGGCAAGTCATAGAACGAGGCAAGTCAAAGAACGAGGCAAGTCAAAGAACAAGGCAAGTCAAAGAACGAGGCAAGTCAAAGAACGAGGCAAGCCAAAGAACGAGGCAAGTCAAAGCAAAGAACGAGGCAAGCCAAAGAACGAGGCAAGTCAATGAACGAGGCAACTCAAAGCAAAGAACGAGGCAAGTCAAAGAACGAGGTAAGTCAAAGAACGAGGCAAGTCAAAGAACGAGGCAAGTCATAGCAAAGAACGAGGCAAGTCAAAGAACGAGGCAAGTCAAAGAACGAGGCAAGTCAAAGAACTAGGCAAGTCATAGCAAAGAACGAAGGAAGTCACAGAACGAGGCAAGTCAAAGAAAACGAGGCAAGTCAAAGAACGAGGCAAGTCATAGAACGAGGCAAGTCAAAGAACGAGGCAAGTCATAGCAAAGAACGAGGCAAGTCAAAGAACGAGGCAAGTCAAAGAACGAGGCAAGTCAAAGAACTAGGCAAGTCAAAGCAAAGAACGAGGCAAGCCAAAGAACGAGGCAAGTCAAAGAACGAGGCAAGTCAAAGCAAAGAACGAGGCAAGTCAAAGAACGAGGCAAGTCAAAGAACGAGGCAAGTCATAGCAAAGAACGAGGCAAGTCAAAGAACGAGGCAAGTCAAAGAACGAGGCAAGTCAAAGCAAAGAACGAGGCAAGTCAAAGAACGAGGCAAGTCAAAGAACGAGGCAAGTCATAGCAAAGAACGAGGCAAGTCAAAGAACGAGGCAAGTCAAAGAACGAGGCAAGTCAAAGAACTAGGCAAGTCAAAGAACGAGGCAAGTCAAAGAATGAGGCAAGTCAAAGAAAACGAGGCAAGTCAAAGAACGAGGCAAGTCATAGAACGAGGCAAGTCAAAGAACAAGGCAAGTCAAAGAACGAGGCAAGTCATAAAAAGAGGCAAGTCAAAGAACGAGGCAAGTCATAGAACGAGGCAAGTCATAGAACGAGGCAAGTCAAAGAACGAAGCAAGTAAAAAAGAACGAGGCAAGTCATAGCAGAGAACGGAGTACAACACTGAATCAGGCCTGTGTAAATGTGTGATCTACACACGAAATGGAATTGAAGACACTAGATCAACTGTTCTCAACCTTTTAAGCTCGGAGACCCCTTTTTACAGTTCCTTACTTTACCTCGACCCCCCCCTCACAAACACACACACAGCAATAGAAGAATAGACAAAAAAATCCATATTTTCGATGGTCTTAGGCGACCCCTGGCAAATCGTCAATCGACCCCCAAAGGGGGTGACTCAGGTCTACCAGTCAAGAACACCTGGAGAGCACAAATGTGGTGACTCAAGTCTACCAGTCAAGAACACCTGGAGAGCATAAATGTGGTGACTCAGGTCTACCAGTCAAGAACACCTGGAGAGCACAAATGTGGTGACTCAGGTCTACCAGTCAAGAACACCTGGAGAGCAGAAATGTGGTGACTCAGGTCTACCAGTCAAGAACACCTGGAAAGCACAAATGTGGTGACTCAGGTCTACCAGTCAAGAACACATGGAGAGCAGAAATGTGGTGACTCAGGTCTACCAGTCAAGAACACCTGGAGAGCATAAATGTGGTGACTCAGGTCTACCAGTCAAGAACACCTGGAGAGCAGAAATGTGGTGACTCAGGTCTACCAGTCAAGAACACCTGGAGAGCACAAATGGGGTGACTCAGGTCTACCAGTCAAGAACACCTGAAGAGCAGAAATGTGGTGACTCAGGTCTACCAGTCAAGAACACCTGGAGAGCAGAAATGTGGTGACTCAGGTCTACCAGTCAAGAACACCTGAAGAGCAGAAATGTGGTGACTCAGGTCTACCAGTCAAGAACACCTGGAGAGCACAAATGGGGTGACTCAGGTCTACCAGTCAAGAACACCTGAAAAGCAGAAATGTGGTGACTCAGGTCTACCAGTCAAGAACACCTGGAGAGCAGAAATGTGGTGACTCAGGTCTACCAGTCAAGAACACCTGAAGAGCAGAAATGTGGTGACTCAGTTCTACCAGTCAAGAACACCTGGAGAGCACAAATGTGGTGACTCAGGTCTACCAGTCAAGAACACCTGGAGAGCACAAATGTGGTGACTCAGGTCTACCAGTCAAGAACACCTGGAGAGCAGAAATGTGGTGACTCAGGTCTATTTATTTCATCGAAATTGGATTTGAATTTTTCGGTCTTGTTTTTGTTTTTCTCATTTAACATTTTATTTTTTTATCACATGACTTTTCAAGTTTAAAGTTATCTCGTTAAATTATGGATTGATTTTCTGCAGGCGTGGGGCACATTTTGTAACTCAGCCAAATAGTCTAATATTGATTTCAATTGATTATAATTTTCCATTTGCTGACTTTTTTAAAGCCAATCATCTAGCTTACATAACTCCTGACTGGTGAGTTTTATATTACTTTAATTGTGTGCACAACGTCTAGACTCAAGTGTTACAAGTTACAAATATATTCAAATATCGCAAACGTCATGCAGGATTAAATCCGCTCTAGAAATTCCGTGTAAACATTTATTGAGGTATATTTCATCCATTGCCAGAATTCATGGAGCACTCTTGGAGACAATTCAAGGAAATCTCTATGTAAACAAAATGTACATTTGTCTTTTGCTCTGTGTACAAAACTTTATTGACTGTACAATTGACTGAAATGTACTGTTAGTTTATTGACTGTATAATTGACTGAAATGTACTATTAGTTTATTGACTGTACAATTGACTGAAATGTACTATTAGTTTATTGACTGTATAATTGACTGAAATATACTTTTAGTTTATTGACTGTACAATTGACTGAAATTTACTTTTAGTTTATTGACTGTATAATTGACTGAAATGTACTATTACTTTATTGACTGTACAATTGACTGAAATGTACTATTAGTTTATTGACTGTACAATTGACTGAAATGTACTATTAGTTTATTGACTGTACAATTGACTGAAATGTACTATTAGTTTATTGACTGTACAATTGACTGAAATGTACTATTAGTTTATTGACTGTATAACTGACTGAAATGTACTATTAGTTTATTGACTGTACAATTGACTGAAATGTACTATTAGTTTATTGACTGTACAATTGACTGAAATGTACTATTAGTTTATTGACTGTACAATTGACTGAAATGTACTATTAGTTTATTGACTGTACAATTGACTGAAATGTACTATTAGTTTATTGACTGTACAATTGACTGAAATGTACTATTAGTTTATTGACTGTACAATTGACTGAAATGTACTATTAGTTTATTGACTGTACAATTGACTGAAATGTACTATTAGTTTATTGACTGTACAATTGACTGAAATGTACTATTAGTTTATTGACTGTACAATTGACTGAAATGTACTATTAGTTTATTGACTGTACAATTGACTGAAATGTACTATTAGTTTATTGACTGTACAATTGACTGAAATGTACTATTAGTTTATTGACTGTACAATTGACTGAAATGTACTATTAGTTTATTGACTGTACAATTGACTGAAATGTACTATTAGTTTATTGACTGTACAATTGACTGAAATATACTATTAGTTTATTGACTGTACAATTGACTGAAATGTACTATTAGTTTATTGACTGTACAATTAACTGAAATGTACTATTAGTTTATTGACTGTACAATTGACTGAAATGTACTATTAGTTTATTGACTGTACGATTGACTGAAATGTACTATTAGTTTATTGACTGTACGATTGACTGAAATGTACTATTAGTTTATTGACTGTACGATTGGCTGAAATGTACTTTTAGTTTATTGACTGTACAATTGACTGAAATGTACTATTACTTTATTGACTGTACAATTGACTGAAATGTACTATTAGTTTATTGACTGTACAATTGACTGAAATGTACTATTAGTTTATTGACTGTACAATTGACTGAAATGTACTATTACTTTATTGACTGTACAATTGACTGAAATGTACTATTAGTTTATTGACTGTACAATTGACTGAAATGTACTATTAGTTTATTGACTGTACAATTGACTGAAATGCACTATTAGTTTATTGACTGTACAATTGACTGAAATGTACTTTTAGTTTATTGACTGTATAACTGACTAAAATGTACTATTAGTTTAATGACTGTACAATTGACTGAAATGTACTATTAGTTTATTGACTGTATAATTGACTGAAATGTACTATTAGTTTATTGACTGTACAATTGACTGAAATGTACTATTAGTTTATTGACTGTACAATTGACTGAAATGTACTATTAGTTTATTGACTGTATAATTGACTGAAATGTACTATTAGTTTATTGACTGTATAACTGACTGAAATGTACTTTTAGTTTATTGACTGTATAACTGACTGAAATGTACTATTAGTTTATTGACTGTATAACTGACTGAAATGTACTATTAGTTTATTGATTGTATAACTGACTGAAATGTACTATTAGTTTATTGACTGTATACCTGACTGAAATGTACTATTAGTTTATTGACTATACAATTGACTGAAATGTACTATTAGTTTATTGACTGTATAATTGACTGAAATGTACTATTAGTTTATTGACTGTACAATTGACTGAAATGTACTATTAGTTTATTGACTGTACAATTGACTGAAATGTACTATTAGTTTATTGACTATACAATTGACTGAAATGTACTATTAGTTTATTGACTGTACAATTGACTGAAATGTACTATTAGTTTATTGACTGTACAATTGACTGAAATGTACTATTAGTTTATTGACTGTACAATTGACTGAAATGTACTATTAGTTTATTGACTGTACAATTGACTGAAATGTACTATTAGTTTATTGACTGTACAATTGACTGAAATGTACTATTAGTTTATTGACTGTACAATTGACTGAAATGTACTATTAGTTTATTGACTGTACAATTGACTGAAATGTACTATTAGTTTATTGACTGTACAATTGACTGAAATGTACTATTAGTTTATTGACTGTACAATTGACTGAAATGTACTATTAGTTTATTGACTGTATAACTGACTGAAATGTACTATTAGTTTATTGACTGTATAATTGACTGAAATGTACTATTAGTTTATTGACTGTATAATTGACTGAAATGTACTATTAGTTTATTGACTGTATAATTGACTGAAATGTACTATTAGTTTATTGACTGTATAATTGACTGAATGTACTATTACTTTATTTGACTGTATAATTGACTGAATGTACTATTACTTTATTGACTGTATAATTGACTGAATGTACTATTACTTTATTGACTGTATAATTGACTGAAATGTACTATTAGTTTATTGACTGTATAATTGACTCAAATATACTTTTAGTTTATTGACTGTATAATTGACTGAAATGTACTATTAGTTTATGGACTGTACAATTGAATGAAATGTACTATTAGTTTATTGACTGTATAATTGACTGAAATGTACTATTACTTTATTGACTGTATAATTGACTCAAATATACTATTAGTTTATTGACTGTATAATTGACTGAAATGTACTATTAGTTTATTGACTGTATAATTGACTGAAATGTACTATTAGTTTATTGACTGTATAATTGACTGAAATGTACTATTAGTTTATTGACTGTATAATTGACTGAATGTACTATTACTTTATTGACTGTATAATTGACTTAATGTACTATTACTTTATTGACTGTATAATTGACTGAATGTACTATTACTTTATTGACTGTATAATTGACTGAAATGTACTATTAGTTTATTGACTGTATAATTGACTCAAATATACTTTTAGTTTATTGACTGTATAATTGACTGAAATGTACTATTAGTTTATGGACTGTACAATTGAATGAAATGTACTATTAGTTTATTGACTGTATAATTGACTGAAATGTACTATTAGTTTATTGACTGTATAATTGACTCAAATATACTATTAGTTTATTGACTGTATAATTGACTGAAATGTACTATTAGTTTATTGATTGTATAACTGACTGAAATGTACTATTAGTTTATTGACTGTATACCTGACTGAAATGTACTATTAGTTTATTGACTGTATAATTGACTGAAATGTTTATTGACTGTACAATTGACTGAAATGTACTATTAGTTTATTGACTGTATAATTGACTGAAATGTACTATTAGTTTATTGACTGTACAATTGACTGAAATGTACTACTAGTTTATTGACTGTACAATTGACTGAAATGTACTATTAGTTTATTGACTGTATAACTGACTCAAATATACTTTTAGTTTATTGACTGTATAACTGACTGAAATGTACTATTAGTTTATTGACTGTATAACTGACTGAAATGTACTATTAGTTTATTGACTGTATAACTGACTGATATGTACTATTAGTTTATTGACTGTATAACTGACTGAAATGTACTATTAGTTTATTGACTTTATAATTGACTGAAATGTACTATTAGTTTATTGACTGTATAATTGACTGAAATGTACTATTAGTTTATTGACTGTATAATTGACTGAAATGTACTATTAGTTTATTGACTGTATAATTGACTGAATGTACTATTACTTTATTTGACTGTATAATTGACTGAATGTACTATTACTTTATTGACTGTATAATTGACTGAATGTACTATTACTTTATTGACTGTATAATTGACTGAAATGTACTATTAGTTTATTGACTGTATAATTGACTCAAATATACTTTTAGTTTATTGACTGTATAATTGACTGAAATGTACTATTAGTTTATGGACTGTACAATTGAATGAAATGTACTATTAGTTTATTGACTGTATAATTGACTGAAATGTACTATTACTTTATTGACTGTATAATTGACTCAAATATACTATTAGTTTATTGACTGTATAATTGACTGAAATGTACTATTAGTTTATTGACTGTATAATTGACTGAAATGTACTATTAGTTTATTGACTGTATAATTGACTGAAATGTACTATTAGTTTATTGACTGTATAATTGACTGAATGTACTATTACTTTATTGACTGTATAATTGACTGAATGTACTATTACTTTATTGACTGTATAATTGACTGAATGTACTATTACTTTTTTGACTGTATAATTGACTGAAATGTACTATTAGTTTATTGACTGTATAATTGACTCAAATATACTTTTAGTTTATTGACTGTATAATTGACTGAAATGTACTATTAGTTTATGGACTGTACAATTGAATGAAATGTACTATTAGTTTATTGACTGTATAATTGACTGAAATGTACTATTAGTTTATTGACTGTATAATTGACTCAAATATACTATTAGTTTATTGACTGTATAATTGACTGAAATGTACTATTAGTTTATGGACTGTACAATTGAATGAAATGTACTATTAGTTTATGGACTGTACAATTGACTGAAATGTACTATTAGTTTATTGACTGTATAATTGACTGAAATGTACTATTAGTTTATTGACTGTATAATTGACTCAAATATACTATTAGTTTATTGACTGTATAATTGACTGAAATGTACTATTAGTTTATGGACTGTACAATTGAATGAAATGTACTATTAGTTTATGGACTGTACAATTGAATGAAATGTACTATTAGTTTATGGACTATACAATTGAATGAAATGTACTATTAGTTTATGGACTGTACAATTGAATGAAATGTACTATTAGTTTATTGACTGTATAATTGAATGAAATGTACTATTAGTTTATGGACTGTACAATTGAATGAAATGTACTATTAGTTTATTGACTGTACAATTGAATGAAATGTACTATTGTATGCAAAATTTAATGACGATAGGATAAGTAGAGGTGGTCGAAAAAAAGATTCACAAAAATGCAAACATATGAAAAACATACACAGTGACTTAATGCTTTGTAAATACAGAGAGGAATGGAGAAAGACGGTCGACAAATCTTGCATGGTGCCTCATGGTCTAAAAGACTAAGGGATAGGTAAAAGGTTAAAAAAAAAAAGAACAAAACATCTTTCAACATTCCACCTGCAGCTGTTCTACTAAATGAAAAACTTTGAATCTACTTTTCTTTTGACCGCTTTCACAAGAAAAAAAATGTCTATTTAGACACACAACCTACCCCCCCCCCCCCCCCAAACACCTAAACGTACTTAAGTTCAGATGTTTCAGAATATGAATACCAGAGGTGAAAAAGTTACTTTGACTAAGGGATGTCTCATCTACCGGTTTACCTATAGGGTGTAAATGTAGTCAAATTGTATTAATACTAGGTGTCCACTCACCACTTGAGCCTAGGATTTAGCAGTCACCAAAGCCCAATCTCACCGGAAGCACTGACCAAGTTCCGGTCTTTTTTCTCTTCTTACATTACCTCCTTAAAATGTCAAAGCAGTTATCTCCCTTTAGAATGGTAATCTTCTCCTGGGCAGTGAAGACTAATAGGTTATGACTTAAATTCTATGGCTTCATATCTCCGGGCTCAAGTCAAAGTACTAGCAAGTAGAACTAGTGGACCTTGTGACAACTAGGTGACTAGAATAGTTCAGTGAGAATAGTCGTTGGGGGAGGGGGGGAGATGAGATACACTCGTTTGACAATAGACACAGCTATTAGAAGACAAACATGTCAAACTACTTGGGACTAGTGACATAAAGATCGTCTAAGACTTAACTAGCATCACCAAAACTCTCGGACTAGATGGCTTTGTTTTTGTCCTCACTGTCGACAGTACATCCCAAAGACATGTTTCTATATGGTTTTTTATTCAGAAAAATATGTTCTATATAATAATGAATGTTTAACAATGACTTCACAGTTGCTTTAGAGAGATGCTTACATGTGATTACGAAATGTGTTTACATTTATTTACTACTAGCCTGACATTACCCGCGGCCTGCGGGTCTAAGTTTGTGTTTACTAATCTAGTGGATTGGATTTAGATGTATGTTAAACTTAGCTAATGATCCTTTCAAGTTTTTTCGAAGCCGATACATTCATATCTATTAAAAACGAAAAGAGCGATAGCTTTGTTAAATGAAGGGGATTATAAAGTAAACAATTAAACGAAATAATTTTTAGTACGCGATTCATGAATGAATCTAGGTCTATCTCAACTAGGCTTCACAGCTTTCGTAAATAAATTATGTCGAACATTATGTCTAACATGATGTCTAGCATGATGTCAAACCTGATGTCTAGCATGATGTCTAGCATGATGTCAAACCTGATGTCTAGCATGATGTCTAGCATCAGGCCGGGACTTAGGTCACTGCAACCTATGCGGTCGCAGTTGGCCCCGCACTTTCATAGGCTTTCTGATTTTCCAGGGGCTCCTGGAAATCTCCTTTAATTGCAAAATACACCTAAAAGTCCTGGAAATCTCTTAAAATTAAAAGTCTACTGAAAATTGACAAAGTTAAAATTGACATTTTGGGTTGCCAACTCTATGCGCGATAAAAAAAAACGGCATTGTCAGCTTTCATTTGAAAAAAAATAATTCTAAAGACGAATGTATTTTCTAATACAAAATCTTAATTTTGACATTATGCTTATCCTTTCCCAGACTGGGCCACGCGCTATCCGTTACGCATAGGGCCCATCGATTGGTAGGGCCGGCCCTGTCTATAATGATGTTTAGCATGAGGTCTAGCCTGATGTCTAACTTGATGTGTAAAATGATGTGTAACATGATGTCTAACATGATGTCTAACACGATGCCTGATGTCTATTATGATGTCTAACATGATGTCTAATATGGTGTATTGCATAGTGTCTGTCTAACATGATGTGGAACAGGATGTGTAGCCTGATGTCTAACACGTGTAACATGATGTGTAGCCTGATGTATAACATGATGCCTAACATGATGTGTAACATGATGTATAACATGATGTCTAACATGATGTGTAACATGATGTCTAACATGATATGTAACATGATGTCTAACATGATGTCTAACTTGATGTCTAACATGATGTCTAACACGTCTAACATGGCGTATTACATAGTGTCCGTCGAACATGGTGTGTAACATGTTTGTAACATGATGTGTAGTCTGATGTCTAACACGTGTAACATGATTTGAAGCCTGATATATAACATGATGTCTAACATGATGTCTAACATGGTGTCTAACATGATGTCTAACATGATGTATAACATGATGTCTAACATGATGTCTAACATGATGTCTTACATGATGTCTAACTTGATGTGTAGCCTGATGTCTAACATGATGTCTAACACGTCTAACATGGTGTATTACATAGTGTCTGTCGAACATGGTGTGTAACATGATGTATGATGTGGTTTCTAACATGGTATCTGACATGGTGTCTAAAATGATGTCTAACATTGTGTCTTACATGGTGATTGTCTAACATGATGTCTAATATGTTGCCTGTCTAACATGTCTATCTAACATGGTGTATAACAAGGTGTCTGTGTAGTAGCATGGTGTCTGTGTAGTAACATGGTGTCTGTGTAGTAGCATGGTGTCTGTGTAGTAACATGGTGTCTGTGTAGTAACATGGTGTCTGTGTAGTAACATGGTGTCTGTGTAGTAGCATGGTGTCTGTGTAGTAGCATGGTGTCTGTGTAGTAACATGGTGTCTGTGTAGTAACATGGTGTCTGTGTAGTAACATGGTGTCTGTGTAGTAGCATGGTGTCTGTGTAGTAGCATGGTGTCTGTGTAGTAACATGGTGTCTGTGTAGTAGCATGGTGTCTGTGTAGTAGCATGGTGTCTGTGTAGTAACATGGTGTCTGTGTAGTAACATGGTGTCTGTGTAGTAACATGGTGTCTGTGTAGTAACATTGTGTCTGTGTAGTAACACGGTGTCTGTCTAACATGGTGTCTGTGTAGTAACATGGTGTCTGTCTAACATGGTGTCTGTGTAGTAACACGGTGTCTGTCTAACATGGTGTCTGTGTAGTAACACTGTGTCTGTCTAACATGATGTCTGTGTAGTAACATGGTGTCTGTGTAGTAACATGGTGTCTGTGTAGTAGCATGGTGTCTGTGTAGTAGCATGGTGTCTGTGTAGTAACATGGTGTCTGTGTAGTAACATGGTGTCTGTGTAGTAACATTGTGTCTGTGTAGTAACACGGTGTCTGTCTAACATGGTGTCTGTGTAGTAACATGGTGTCTGTCTAACATGGTGTCTGTGTAGTAACACGGTGTCTGTCTAACATGGTGTCTGTGTAGTAACACTGTGTCTGTCTAACATGATGTCTGTGTAGTAACATGGTGTCTGTGTAGTAACACGGTGTCTGTCTAACATGGTGTCTGTGTAGTAACACGGTGTCTGTCTAACATGGTGTCTGTGTAGTAACACGGTGTCTGTCTAACATGGTGTCTGTGTAGTAACATGGTGTCTGTCTAACATGGTGTCTGTCTAACATGGTGTCTGTGTAGTAACACTGTGTCTGTCTAACATGGTGTCTGTGTAGTATTATGGTGTCTGTCTAACATGGTGTCTGTGTAGTAACACTGTGTCTGTCTAACATGGTGTCTGTGTAGTAACACTGTGTCTGTCTAACATGGTGTCTGTGTAGTAACATGGTGTCTGTGTAGTAACGCGGTGTCTGTCTAACATGGTGTCTGTGTAGTAACACGGTGTCTGTCTAACATGGTGTCTGTGTAGTAACATGGTGTCTGTGTAGTAACATGGTGTCTGTCTAACATGGTGTCTGTGTAGTAACACTGTGTCTGTCTAACATGGTGTCTGTGTAGTAACATGGTGTCTGTGTAGTAACACTGTGTCTGTCTAACATGGTGTCTGTGTAGTAACACGGTGTCTGTCTAACACGGTGTCTGTCTAACATGGTGTCTGTGTAGTAACATGGTGTCTGTGTAGTAACATGGTGTCAGTCTAACATGGTGTCTGTCTAACATGGTGTCTGTGTAGTAACACTGTGTCTGTCTAACATGGTGTCTGTGTAGTAACATGGTGTCTGTGTCGTAACATGGTGTCTGTGTAGTAACATGGTGTCTGTGTAGTAAAACGGTGTCTGTCTAACATGGTGTCTGTGTAGTAAAACGGTGTCTGTCTAACATGGTGTCTGTGTAGTAACACTGTGTCTGTCTAACATGGTGTCTGTGTAGTAACATGGTGTCTGTGTAGTAACATGGTGTCTATGTAGTAACACTGTGTCTGTCTAACATGGTGTCTGTGTAGTAACACGGTGTCTGTCTAACATGGTGTCTGTGTAGTAACACGGTGTCTGTCTAACATGGTGTCTGTGTAGTAACATGGTGTCTGTGTAGTAACATGGTGTCTGTCTAACATGGTGTCTGTCTAACATGGTGTCTGTGTAGTAACACTGTGTCTGTCTAACATGGTGTCTGTGTAGTAACATGGTGTCTGTCTAACATGGTGTCTGTGTAGTAACACTGTGTCTGTCTAACATGGTGTCTGTGTAGTAACATGGTGTCTGTGTCGTAACATGGTGTCTGTGTAGTAACATGGTGTCTGTGTAGTAACACGGTGTCTGTCTAACATGGTGTCTGTGTAGTAACACTGTGTCTGTCTAACATGGTGTCTGTGTAGTAACATGGTGTCTGTGTAGTAACATGGTGTCTGTGTAGTAACACTGTGTCTGTCTAACATGGTGTCTGTGTAGTAACATGGTGTCAGTCTAACATGGTGTCTGTCTAACATGGTGTCTGTGTAGTAACACTGTGTCTGTCTAACATGGTGTCTGTGTAGTAACATGGTGTCTGTCTAACATGGTGTCTGTGTAGTAACATGGTGTCTGTGTAGTAACATGGTGTCTGTTTAATATGGTGTCTGTGTAGTAACATGGTGTCTGTTTAACATGGTGTCTGTGTAGTAACATGGTGTCTGTCTAACTTGGTGTCTAATCTAGCAGGTACATTGTCACATTCTTTTCTAGAAAGCGGACACAAATGATGATTAAATGTATCAACTAGTTTACAACTTTAAGTCAACATTAATCAACTCACTCTTCTAACGCTGGTTCCATATAAAGGTTAAAGGTTGCGACCTTCCCAATTATAACTAGAACCGAGAGATATGTTTGACCTTTAGATGAGTCATAATCACAATCTAATTGTTTTCAAATCTTTTGGTTAGTCTGGTTGGTCATTATTTCAAATCTTTTGGTCAGTCTGGTTGGTCACTATTTATTTAGTGCAATGACAATAACTGAACATGGACAGAACAGTGAAACAGATTTAAAATATTTGATGTCAAGAAATGTTTGCCGCCTCTGGCTGGGGAATGACCGTCACCCATTGTTACCTTCTAAACAGTATGTAGTGTAACCGCTCACAGACGATAGTCCCCCAGAACTTGAGTACATCTTCATGCCTGCATCAACCGACACATAGACCTTTGGTTGCAAGTCTGGCGCTGGTAGTTTTGAACATGTCAAGAGTCGCTGATTGTCTGCTCTAACCACTCATCAATTGTGGCCTATCTATCTATTCGTGTCCTTTATACATCTTGTATGCATGTGTTTGTGTGTACTGTGTGTGTGTATGATTGAATGTGTAGACTTGATGCTCGTATGAAAGCCTCATTCACAAGATTTCATCAGAAAATATTTGCCTCCCTTTTATTACAAGTCAATGGTTTATGTGTCGGGCCTTTTTTTTTTTTTTTGAACAACTTTTGAGAAGAAAAAACATCATCAACAACAACACGGCTTATCACAACGTTTTTCTTTTTTCTTCTCTCTCTCTCTTTATCTTTTTGTCTGTTGTCTGTCTGACTATCTTTCTATCTTTTTGTCTGTCTGTATATCTGTCTGTCTGTCTATCTATCTGTATGTCTATCTATCTGTCTGTCTTTTTATCTATTTATCTATCAATCTTTTATGTATCTATCTTTTAATCTCTGCCCCCCCCTCTCTCTCTCTCTCTATATATATATATATGTATGTATGTGTGTGTTTTGTATCTGCCTTTTGTCTGTCTGTTGACTATCTATCTATCTATCTATCTATCTATCTATCTATCTATCTATCTATCTATCTATCTAATGTTCTCTGCATGTAACATACATTATGCTGTACAATGTGTGCGCAGGTTCTACAACTCGAAATGTAAAACATGAGCCTGGCTATGTATGTATTTAATAATTCACTCCCCTCGTGTAGAAACAGCCAGAACTAACCTTTAGACCAGGGGACAGGACAATGGGATCATATAGATTACTAACATTATCACATTGAACAAATGCCCTGCCCTAAAGACTCACAATCCTAATCACTGAGATGCTCACAATCATTTAACAATCCTAAAAAATCAAGTAGAAATAGCTTTAAACCACAATACCCATGGCTTGATTATTTATTTATAGACACGACAGATAAACAATGTTACTAATTGATGAACATTATTTTATAAATAAAAGACTTTAATATTGACACTTTAGAGAATTACTGAATAATTGGTTTTGGTTGTGGTACAGCAGAAGATTGTGACTTTCTTATGTGATTGTTATGGTCTTTGGTAATTATGGTCATAGTGATGCTAATTATAATTGTAATTTTGGTGAGAGATGGTGTCAATGGGGATGGTAGTATTGGTAAAAGTATAGATGCTACAATGATGCTTGCTTGTTAAGCTGATGAAGATATTGATGATGGTGATAAATGTGTCCGCGGTAAATGTAAGGATGATGGTAAAAGTTGTTTGTACAAATATACAACTTACATCGGTTGATGTTCCGTGATGTTAGAAGTCTATCCGCTACTTAGACTACATTGATGCAGCTGTTTTCTATCCGCTACTTAGACTACATTGATGCAGCTGTTTTCTATCCGCTACTTAGACTACATTGATGCAGCTGTTTTCTATCCACTACTTAGACTACATTGATGCAGCTGTTTTCTATCCGCTACTTAGACTACATTGATGCAGCTGTTTTCTATCCACTACTTAGACTACATTGATGCAGCTGTTTTCTATCCGCTACTTAGACTACATTGATGCAGCTGTTTTCTATCCGCTACTTAGACTACATTGATGCAGCTGTTTTCTATCCGCTACTTAGACTACATTGATGCAGCTGTTTTCTATCCGCTACTTAGACTACATTGATGCAGCTGTTTTCTATCCGCTACTTAGACTACATTGATGCAGCTGTTTTCTATCCACTACTTATACTACATTGATGCAGCTGTTTTCTATCCGCTACTTAGACTACATTGATGCAGCTTTTTATCTTAGCGTTACTTAGCTCTGGAGCACCTGTTTTTTTGTAGCGTGGCTGAGCGATAAAGCGCTTGACTTCCGTATCGGGGTCTTGGTTTGGATCCCGTTGAAGACTGGGGATTTTTAATTTCAGGATCTTCGGGCGCCTCTGAGTCCACTCAGCTCTGACGGGTATCTGATATTAGTTGCAGAAAAGTAAAGACGGTTGGTCGTTGTGCTGGCCACATGACATCCTCGTTAATCGTAGGCCACAGAAACAGATGAACTATACATCATCTGCCCTATAGACCACAAGGTCTGAAAGGGGAACTTTACTTTTTTTTACTAAGACTTTGGCGCAGATGTTTTTCATAGTATTACACCGTAGTGCAACAGTAGTTCTGAACATTACTTAGATCTTAGTGCAACAGTAGTTCTGAACATTACTTAGACCTTAGTGTGACAGTAGTTCTGAACATTACTTTGATCTTAGTGTAACAGTAGTTCTGAACATTACTTTGATCTTAGTGTAACAGTAGTTCTGAACATTACTTAGATCTTAGTGTGACAGTAGTTCTGAACATTACTTAGACCTTAGTGTAACAGTAGTTCTGAACATTACTTAGATCTTAGTGTAACAGTAGTTCTGAACATTACTTAGACCTTAGTGTAACAGTAGTTCTGAACATTACTTTGATCTTAGTGTAACAGTAGTTCTGAACATTACTTTGATCTTAGTGTGACAGTAGTTCTGAACTTTACTTAGACCTTAGTGTAACAGTAGTTCTGAACATTACTTAGATCTCAGTGCAACAGTAGTTCTGAACATTACTTAGATCTTAGTGTGTACCTGTTGTTGTTTATTTCTTAGCGTAGACTACATCGATGAACTTGTATCTCTGGAGGTTATTTCCAAAGACTGAGCATTTTATTTTGTAAGCTCTCAGAGCTGACTAACCAATACAGTGAGTTTTTAGTCACCTCATTCCACTAGACATCACTGGTTTTAAAAAGAAAGTTCTTCAAATAAAACTTTATTTCTCCAGACAAAATAGTCAGACTTTTATTGCTGACACATACATATTAGATCACGCGACGCGTCATTAGTTCCCGTGACTGTATCATTATTCAGTGGACATGTACAAGTCAATGACCATGTGCCACTTGTCAATGACTCTAGTCATGTTAATAATCATTGCCAGAAGAAATTAGTAGGTCATAGAAGGTGGTCGATTATTTTCTTCAGTCAACTGAACATGATATTGACATAAGTTGTTGATTTAAAACAAGAATCTCACGATGTTATTCTAAGCTACGAGACAATTCTTTAGTTTGGTGAAAATAAACGAGATGAAGATCGCCTAGAATTGTTTCGTTGTTTTTGAAATGTTCAAACTTTTTTGTTTCTAATGGAATAAAAAATAAGATTTGCTTAAACTCCCGACACTTTTGTTTACGTGTATCTGTTTCGTTTGTCATTGAAGTCACTTGAAGCCAGGCCTCATTCAGCCTTTACGTAGTGTGTATATCTGCAATGATTTTATGTTTCAGAGATAATGTCAAGCGATTCCAAGCTAGTCACACAAAACTTGAGCATTAAAATCGCTCACAGACAACAAATAGAAATTAAATAAAGAAACATTCACTCACCCAAAACCCAAAACTTTGAAACAACTAACAAGAAACAGAAAAGCAACTTTCAAAAGTACTCAACAAATACAGAAAAGCAACTTTCAAAAGTACTCAACAAATACAGACAAACAACTTTCAAAAGTACTCAACAAATACAGACAAACAACTCTCAAAAGTACTCAACAAATACAGACAAACAACTCTCAAAAGTACTCAATAAATACAGACAAACAACTTTCAAAAGTACTCAACAAATACAGACAAACAACTTTCAAAAGTACTCAACAAATACAGACAAACAACTCTCAAAAGTACTCAACAAATACAGACAAACAACTCTCAAAAGTACTCAATAAATACAGACAAACAACTTTCAAAAGTACTCAACAAATACAGACAAACAACTCTCAAAAGTACTCAACAAATACAGACAAACAACTCTCAAAAGTACTCAATAAATACAGACAAACAACTTTCAAAAGTACTCAACAAATACAGACAAACAACTCTCAAAAGTACTCAACAAATACAGACAAACAACTCTCAAAAGTACTCAATAAATACAGACAAACAACTTTTAAGAAGATGACAAAAAGAGAGTTTGTGTTCTTTGACGGTAGTAGAGTTTTCATTGAAAAAGAAATGGAAAAATTTTGTCGACGATTGGTAACAAAAACTTAAAACAATATAGGTCAATTTCTTTTTCAAAACAAAATCCGGGACCTTCTAAACCGATAAAAAGTCTTTAGTGATGTTTCAGCAAGAAAATTAAAAGTAAAAAAAGTTGAAAGAAAGATTTTCAACAATCGTTTGCAGTAAATTACTCTCTCATTTTTTTTAAATAAGTCATTTGACATAAATTTCTTTTAAGTTGAAAATGCGGAATGATTTGATATCGATAATAAAATTATAGTGACGTATTGTCCAAAATATTAAGTGTAATATGTCAATTATGCTAATTGAAACAATCATTAGACGTAATTTATTTTAAATAAAACATTATCCTGAACAACTTTATAGGTCATGAAATATGTCAGTATAGAGATTTTCACTTAGCGTTTATATGCTGTTTATTGTAAAAAAATCTGGAACGATTTATTATTGATCATGTGTTTATGCAACGTTTAAATAAGAAAATGAAATGTAATATAAGTTAGAAGAGCAATACTAAACCTTTGTTAGCAGTTTTCACAAAACATTAGGAACAATCTATTACAGATACTTACAACTTGCGATGTTTTGCAAGGAGAATAAAAGGTTAAGTTAAATCAGATTTTCAATAGCTTTAGGTTTTTTTTTTTAATATCTAAATCTGACGGACAGACAGAACAACAGACAAAACGTATAAAAGTAAGCGGTTTTTATCCTGATGAGGGTACTTAACTAAAATAATAAAATTTGAATATTTAAAAGTTTTTGCCGCGGCCGTCACGCTACTGCACGAAAGTTGCTGCATTTTAAAAAAATGTGCTTGATGTTTACATACAAAGTGCATTCTTAGCCCTTATAAACAAACAGAAATGTTTTCTATTTATTTTAGTAGCTACCAGAAAAACACAGTTAACTAATATTTATATTTGTTGTGAACATTTCTATTACTTTTGCTTTGCTTTTAGAAAACAAAAAGTAGCCGCTGCGGTTAAACTTTGCAAGCCACAACGCATGGTGAAATTAGATTTTTCATTTCTCTTCTAGTTTTTGAGATCTGAGTGTGACAGACGAACAGATGGACAGACTGACAAACCTAATAGCTGCTTTTCACTTTAAGTGGGCCGCTAAAATAACGAGAAACAGAAAAAGAACTTTCAATCAACAAATACTCAACGAGAAACAGTTAAAACAACTTTCAAACAACAAATACTCAACAAGAAACAGTTAAAACAACTTTCAAACAACCAATCATCAAAAAGATATTGAAAAACCACAAAAAAGACCCTATTGTCTACCTGTAAGTAAAGTATGTAATCTATAAAACTACAATTTGGTCTTTTCAGAATGTGAACAACACGCGCGCCATCTCTAAAACAAGCAAATAATCTCGTCAGGAAAAAAAATTGCTGGCTGTATCAGAGATAAACGTCGCGAGATTTCAGATAAGCATGACGTCATCTGTGTCTCGGTGTATGTCTAAGCAGAGTCTCATTAAAAATACATTTCTAAATGAAACAAAAATCAATATTTCTATTGCATTTAATAACCAAATTAGTGAACGTTTTTTTCTCCTGATCAATATCCTTTTAAACTATGGTTCATCTAAACAAATTAGTTTATTTCTGCTGCTCTGTTCCCCTGGGTCCAGGCTACTGCCTGCCTAGACAATTACGCTTCTCAAAAATACAGAGTTATTTTTTTTTTCGCCGTTACATTCATTATGTCAGAATTGTTCGCAATAGGATTGTTCCAGTGATTCTAGGAAATTTCTATTTCACTCTCCCCCCCCAAAAAAAATATTTGTTTGCCAAATAATAGTTTGTTTTTTTCATCCACATCCCTATTATCCATATCCATCCACAGTTCTATTATCCATTTCATCAACTTTTCTATTATTCGTATCCATACACAGTTCTATTATCTATTTTGTTGTCATTTAATTTTATTTTAAAGTTTGCCTTGAGTTGTTTTTTTTAATATTAAGTTTTTTTTAAAAATCTGAATTAATAAAAAAAAAGTCTTATTCCAGAGAGTCTGCTAACATTTGATACGCCCCTGACTGGTGTCAAGTTTAGGTGTCTTGTAACATCTCACACTGAATGGAAAAGACCCAAAATGACACCCAAACGTTGGAACGTGAGCTGTAGACTTGTGTCAGGAGACTTTGTAGGCAGGCTAAATACAACTCCAGTGTTCACAGTAAATAGATTGTAGTCATTGATTGGTATGGTGTATTGATTGGTGTATTTTGTTATACATTGATTGATAGATGTTATAATGTATTGATGGAAGGATGTTAAAATGAATTGATGAATGAATGTCATAATGTATTGACGGACGTCTGTTATAAAGTCTTGATGGATGGATGTGTCAAAATGTATTGAGTATGTTCTAAAGTCAGGGTGCACACTTAATGTCTCGTACCAATGTACTATGTAACAGTTCTCAGCAACAGCCTCTGCCAATCAAGACAAGTCACACAGACACAACGAGGATTTCATTCAAAACTCATCGTAGTGGTAGACTTAGACTCATTGAGAAAGTTCCTCTACCAACAACCAGATTTATTTGGTATTGCATACTAATGTAATGTTGACATGTCGATAAATATAATGAATGATTCTATAGTGTTCAACTCAGTTCATTGTAATCAAGAAGTATAAATAGGAATGTGGTGAAAATGATGAATGTGGCGTTACTGGTGAATGTGGTGAGACTGGTGACTGTGGTGAGACTGATGAATGTGGTGATCACGATGGATGTTATTCACTTACCATTAGTGAAGAAAATGATGCCCATCAACACAATCTCCAGTGATGTCTGAATGCACGTGTGTAGATTCATTCCGAAGACGTTGATATCTGGGATAACAAGAGAAATGAAAGACTGTTCATACACTCCAAACAGTGTTCGCTATTCACAGAATGATTAGATAGACTGACAGAAGTCATTGAAAATCTCAACAGACAGTAAGACAAAACTGTTTGTTTTTTAGCAACCACTCGTTTATCTCTGCTTTATAGAAACGAGTCAAATGTAATTCATTTGTTTATCATGTTTAGTCTTTAACATCTGTAGATGAATCAAACAAACACAAACAATATATGGAGAAACTTCAAGATGTCAATTATAAAGACAAACAAGGTGACAAAGACAGTATGTGTGGAAACTCAAACTCAAAAGCGGCCTCCAAAGTGGTCCGCCGAGAGTTTTCACCAGGATTCGAACACTGGACTTCCGGTTCCAAGTGCTTTACCCCTCAGCCACAGCATCTTCATATATTCATTTAGCGTACACTTATATTTTTAAAAAAAATTATTATTAAGCATATCCATAAATTCAAAATTAATAACATGTTACAATACTAAAGAGAAACTAAAAAAGATTTATTCTTCTTACAAAATTAGATAAATTGGCAACACGAAAAAAAATAATTCTTGACCTAGATTACTTTAGGTAGCTACGTTTGTGTACAAATGACTTGACAAGACTTTCCCCTCGCAAATAAAATTTAATTTTAATATCTCCGTTGTCATTTCTCATACAAACTAGACCTAGATATAGCTAGATCTATAACTAGTTATAGATCTAAATATAGATTTTAGATGGAAGTCTAGGTCTAGATCTAAAACTACATCTAAGTAGAGATCTAAAAATAGATCTATGTCAACAACATTTGAATCAGTATTCTATTCCATGAATTAGTTAATAAATGTAAAATCTATTTTATAATGATCCATTGATACTTTTTCCATTGTGACCTTAGATGCAAATATTTTGTACCAATGCGCGAATCTATGAATGAAGCTTGATTTATTAATGAAGTAGTCTATGACCTTTTTAAAATACTTACCTCCCCTGAAGTTTTTCATTAAAAAGTGGTGTATTTTTAAAAAAATCTGCTTCCATAGATAATTTTTTAAATTAGATGGTTCACTTTCGGAAAAGATAAAAGTAGCCGTTGCGTCAGAACTTTGAATGATCTAAAATATCATGATATCCGATTTTCATTTTCTCTTCTAGTTTCTGAGATCTAAACGGGACGGACGGACAGACAGACGGACAGAGAGGCCACACAAAACTAATAGCATATTTTCCCCTTTCGGGGCCGCTAAAAAAATGAAACAATTCTGTTGTTGGCCTTCTTCAGTCGTAGAGAGACTATGGTTCATCTCAAACACTTTTTCTTTGAATAAGTGAGATGAAAGCTTGGGCATTGTTTATGGTCGGAACGATGTCGCCCACACAGCAGTTTCCCCCTCTCCGCGCAGCTGATGTGACCAAAGGAACGGAATATCCGATACAGTTTGGGATTAGTAGCGCCGCAGGCTGTAGCACGGTGTGACATAATCTGCTTAAGGGTCACCAGCTCCTGAATTTTCCTCAGGGTTGTCTCTCGAAGACTTTCCCGCGTTTGGTTATAGCCGCAAGACAGTGGAGGTCTGTATTCAGAGTTTTCCTTCTCCTAGATGGGTAGCCAACTAGGCTTACGAACCATTCCTGCACGAAGCTTACTGGTTTAGGCGTCAGTTGCTCGCCATTGCCAGTTTCGCCAGGCTCAGTATCTGAGCCACACTTGAAGGTTAGGAGTTGGACTGGTTGTCAGAGGCTATTTGAGACGCATTCCATTGGAAGCATTTTATTGGTAATGATGGGCTTAAGACCATTACCACTTTTGGCGTTAACAACTAATTAACTATTGGTATAAAATTATTTCGTTTGGTAACTCGAACAAGGGAAAGAAATTGTACTTGATTATGGTGGTAAGAGCTGAATTAGTCCCATTTATAGGCGCCTGAAAGTAAGTTTGAAAAAAACAACAGATAACTATACAATTGTTTTTTTTTCGTAAGCACCTCAATAACAGAGTGGTTAGTATGTTGGCTTGAGGAGGCTTGAGCCATAAGTTCAAATTCAGGCCGTAACATTTTTCCAGACTTCCTTTTCTTTGTTCCCCCCCCCCATTCCCCGCCCCCCCCCCCCAATTTTCCCAACTGGTCCAGGTAAGTGATAGGTTTATTGTGTCTGAGAAAGCTAAAAACATGAAATAACGCTAAACAAAAGCAGCTTGTAAAACAATTTCTAATCGCAAAGATTTCTTGTTGTTGGTCTAGTTCTATGACAATGTAATTACATTTCAGATCCAAAAACTAAATGATTCCTTGGGTTGAGGCCGTGACAGTCCAGACAGTTAGGGTTGAGGCCGTGACAGTCCAGACAGTTAGGGTGAGGCCGTGACAGTCCAGACAGTTAGGGTTGAGGCCTTGACAGTCCAGACAGTTAGGGTTGAGGCCGTGACAGTCCACACAGTTAGGGTTGAGGCCGTGACAGTCCAGACAGTTAGGGTTGAGGCCGTGACAGTCCACACAGTTAGGGTTGAGGCCGTGACAGTCCAGACAGTTAGGGTTGAGGCCGTGACAGTCCAGACAGTTAGGGTTGAGGCCGTGACAGTCCAGACAGTTAGGGTTGAGGCCGTGACAGTCCACTCAGTTAGGGTTGAGGCCTTGACAGTCCAGACAGTTAGGGTTGAGGCCGTGACAGTCCACACAGTTAGGGTTGAGGCCGTGACAGTCCAGACAGTTAGGGTTGAGGCCGTGACAGTCCAGACAGTTAGGGTTGAGGCCGTGACAGTCCAGACAGTTAGGGTTGAGGCCGTGACAGTCCAGACAGTTAGGGTTGAGGCCGTGACAGTCCACTCAGTTAGGGTTGAGGCCGTGACAGTCCACTCAGTTAGGGTTGAGGCCGTGACAGTCCACTCAGTTAGGGTTGAGGCCGTGACAGTCCAGACAGTTAGGGTTGAGGCCGTGACAGTCCAGACAGTTAGAGTTGAGGCCATGACAGTCCAGACAGTTAGGGTTGAGGCCTTGACAGTCCAGACAGTTACGGTTGAGGCCTTGACTGTCCAGACAGTTAGGGTTGAGGCCGTGACAGTCCAGACAGTTACGGTTGAGGCCTTGACAGTCCAGACAGTTAGGGTTGAGGCCGTGACAGTCCAGACAGTTACGGTTGAGGCCTTGACAGTCCAGACAGTTAGGGTTGAGGCCGTGACAGTCCAGACAGTTACGGTTGAGGCCGTGACAGTCCAGACAGTTAGAGTTGAGGCCATGACAGTCCAGACAGTTAGGGTTGAGGCCTTGACAGTCCAGACAGTTACGGTTGAGGCCTTGACAGTCCAGACAGTTAGGGTTGAGGCCGTGACAGTCCAGACAGTTACGGTTGAGGCCTTGACAGTCCAGACAGTTAGGGTTGAGGCCGTGACAGTCCAGACAGTTAGGGTTGAGGCCGTGACAGTCCACTCAGTTAGGGTTGAGGCCGTGACAGTCCAGACAGTTAGGGTTGAGGCCTTGACAGTCCAGACAGTTAGGGTTGAGGCCGTGACAGTCCAGACAGTTAGGGTTGAGGCTGTGACAGTCCAGACAGTTAGGGTTGAGGCCGTGACAGTCCACTCAGTTAGGGTTGAGGCCGTGACAGTCCAGACAGTTAGGGTTGAGGCCGTGACAGTCCACTCAGTTAGGGTTGAGGCCGTGACAGTCCACTCAGTTAGGGTTGAGGCCGTGACAGTCCACTCAGTTAGGGTTGAGGCCGTGACAGTCCACTCAGTTAGGGTTGAGGCCGTGACAGTCCACTCAGTTAGGGTTGAGGCCGTGACAGTCCAGACAGTTAGGGTTGAGGCCGTGACAGTCCAGACAGTTAGAGTTGAGGCCATGACAGTCCAGACAGTTAGGGTTGAGGCCGTGACAGTCCACTCAGTTAGGGTTGAGGCCGTGACAGTCCAGACAGTTAGGGTTGAGGCCGTGACAGTCCAGACAGTTAGGGTTGAGGCCATGACAGTCCAGACAGTTAGGGTTGAGGCCGTGACAGTCCACTCAGTTAGGGTTGAGGCCGTGACAGTCCAGACAGTTAGGGTTGAGGCCGTGACAGTCCAGACAGTTAGGGTTGAGGCCGTGACAGTCCAGACAGTTAGGGTTGAGGCCTTGACAGTCCAGACAGTTAGGGTTGAGGCCGTGACAGTCCACTCAGTTAGGGTTGAGGCCGTGACAGTCCAGACAGTTAGGGTTGAGGCCTTGACAGTCCAGACAGTTAGGGTTGAGGCCGTGACAGTCCACACAGTTAGGGTTGAGGCCGTGACAGTCCAGACAGTTAGGGTTGAGGCCGTGACAGTCCAGACAGTTAGGGTTGAGGCCGTGACAGTCCACTCAGTTAGGGTTGAGGCCGTGACAGTCCAGACAGTTAGGGTTGAGGCCGTGACAGTCCAGACAGTTAGGGTTGAGGCCGTGACAGTCCAGACAGTTAGGGTTGAGGCCGTGACAGTCCACTCAGTTAGGGTTGAGGCCGTGACAGTCCACTCAGTTAGGGTTGAGGCCGTGACAGTCCAGACAGTTAGGGTTGAGGCCGTGACAGTCCAGACAGTTAGGGTTGAGGCCGTGACAGTCCACTCAGTTAGGGTTGAGGCCGTGACAGTCCAGACAGTTAGGGTTGAGGCCGTGACAGTCCACTCAGTTAGGGTGAGGCCGTGACAGTCCAGACAGTTAGGGTTGAGGCCGTGACAGTCCACTCAGTTAGGGTTGAGGCCGTGACAGTCCAGACAGTTAGGGTTGAGGCCGTGACAGTCCACTCAGTTAGGGTTGAGGCCGTGACAGTCCAGACAGTTAGGGTTGAGGCCGTGACAGTCCACTCAGTTACGGTTGAGGCCGTGACAGTCCAGACAGTTAGGGTTGAGGCCGTGACAGTCCACACAGTTAGGGTTGAGGCCGTGACAGTCCAGACAGTTAGGGTTGAGGCCGTGACAGTCCAGACAGTTAGGGTTGAGGCCGTGACAGTCCACACAGTTTGCATTGTCGTATGATTCTGCGCTAATGTCACAGATAATTTGTTTGTCCATCTATTTATTTGTAATGTGAAATCTGAGTTGAATCTTAGATCAAGTTGTTCGAAGCTTTATGAAGACCTCCATCTTAGTGTTCTTAAACATCAATGAAACTTTGAGCAGCAGACGTTTTGTGGGGGGAGGGGGGAAGCTTAAGATAAATTTTATTTCGAGTCTGTTTTAACACCCTACTATTTATTACATAAACACACACACACGACACACATGCACACAGGCATATTTTATTCGATCGAAATTTTAAAATTATTATTTCTCAGCTGACGAAAATAATTTTTTAACATTTAAACATTGAATAAAATTTGGAATGAATTTACTTTCCTGTACAACTATAATAGTGATACACAAAATAGTATTGAGAGCACATTACCATGTATCGTTTGCATTGGCAACATTACAAATACATCAAACTTTGAGCTTGATCCGAGATTGGGTGTGGAAGAAATAACGTGAACAATCCTTTTATCAGACAGACAGACAGACAGACAGACAGAGTTGTGATAATCTTTGTAATTTTGATATATGATAAACATTGGAAACACAATATAATGTCATAGATGTAGAATATCTCTGTGTTTTGTTAACTTTTTGGATCTGACATGAAAAATACATAAACAGTAAAACTATATCATAGAACTGTTTTTACAAAACACAATTGTGTCTAGTATCTTTTTTGTCGTCTGCTAAAAGAAAGACGATGTCTTCCTAGACAGACACAAATTATGTAAATAATTTCAATTCTTGACGTGCATAGAAATCAAACAATAAAATTTAAGTCGTGACAGAAATAATCAAAGAGATTCTCTCCCTTGTTTGTCATGTACACATAAACCACCATTTCATGACACTATTAATATGGATGTACAACAATGTACACAGAAGTACAGCGTGTCTTCTAAACATTGGACATTTTGTTATTTCATTTGTGAACAGAAATATTTTTTAAGATAACTGTATCGTCTATTTGTTAGTTCATATTGATAGCAAATAGATGTGCGCATGTCTGACTCTATAGTGAGTTGTATACGTCTCCAAGAGAAGACAACTGTATTTAAAGTCAGATTGAAGATGTGGCTTGTCAGTGGACCAGTGATCAGAAAAATGTCACCAAGGTCTGTCCGTCCGTTCGTCCGTCCGTCCGTTAGTCCGTCCTGTTTAAATTTCGTAAACTAGAAAAGATATTGAAAATCCGACATCGTGATATTTTAGACCATTCAAGTTCTGGTGCAACGGCTACTTTTATCTTTTTTGAAAGCGAAAAATTTTATTTTTAAAATCAACTATTCAAGCAAGTTTTTTTTCATAAAAATACACCATTTTACAACTATTCAATAATAACAGTAACAAAAAAACGGGAGCTATTTATTAGGAGAGATTACTATGTACCATATTTTTAACAAATTTATGCAAACGGTTTTAGATTTTTTGTCAAAAAAATTTTGTTTTTTTACAATTCTATTGCTAAAATAAATAAGTTCTGACATACAAACAAAAAAAAATTTTCTTTTTTTTTTTAAAGAGAAAAAATCTATTTAGTATGCATATAATTGAAACATAATTTAAAACAACAAATAATAAATAGTTTTTCATATTATCGCGTGAACCGCACCGTAATCACACTATATCAAACACTGAAGTAAAGGAAGGGGAGATTTGTTTTGTTTTTGAGGCTTTGAATAAGAGATTGACCCTTTACAGAACACTTTGATCAATGAGATAGATTGTTCTAGATAATCATCACAAGACATCAGGCCAGGTTCACATCGAGCTTCACTTTCACCTATCCGTCAGTCTGCTGGACCGTTGGGGCACCACACGAGATTTGTCAACCTTCTTGCTCCATTTTTCTCTGTTATTTTTTTTTTGATAGAATTTCATTACTGATATTCTTTCTGAAAATATTGAAACTTGCCTTTTAACCTGCCTAGGTGGACCACTTTGGGGGCCGCTTTTGACATGTAACCTTGTTATACTTTATCTTCATATCTTTCAAATTACAGACGTTACTTTAAAAGAAATTACGCGCATCCATGTGTCAAGCTACTAATACATATCAACCAATACATTAAACTTCCTGGATGATTCATTCAACGTATTCCATGCTCCAATGGCACTTGGAAAGAAAGTGCACTTCTACGAATTTGTCTTAGCACATGGAATAAGAAATGTTTCTTTATCTTTGTGTCTTTCTAAGTATTCTATTAAGTGTTTGTTTTTTGTAAATTATGATTTAGTGTAGGCTGGGTGTTAAATCTGTCTGCCAAAGAGCTCACAACTCAGCAGCAAATAAAGCTGGCTAGAAGAAGAAGAAGAAGAAGAAAGTAAATTAGGATTGAGTGTTTTATGTCACTTTGGTTTTAGTCCTTTGTCCTGAAGTGTTCCTAGATTTAGTCCTTTGTCCTGAAGTGTTCCTAGATTTAGTCCTTTGTCCTGAAGTGTTCCTAGATTTAGTCCTTTGTCCTGAAGTGTTCCTAGATTTAGTCCTTTGTCCTGAAGTGTTCCTAGATTTAGTCCTTTGTCCTGAAGTGTTCCTAGATTTAGTCCTTTGTCCAGAAGTGTTCCTAGATTTAGTCCTTTGTCCTGAAGTGTTCCTAGATTTAGTCCTTTGTCCTGAAGTGTTCCTAGATTTAGTCCTTTGTCCTGAAGTGTTCCTAGATTTAGTCCTTTGTCCTGAAGTGTTCCTAGATTTAGTCCTTTGTCCTGAAGTGTTCCTAGATTTAGTCCTTTGTCCTGAAGTGTTCCTAGATTTAGTCCTTTGTCCAGAAGTGTTCCTAGATTTAGTCCTTTGTCCTGAAGTGTTCCTAGATTTAGTCCTTTGTCCTGAAGTGTTCCTAGATTTAGTCCTTTGTCCTGAAGTGTTCCTAGATTTAGTCCTTTGTCCTGAAGTGTTCCTAGATTTAGTCCTTTGTCCTGAAGTGTTCCTAGATTTAGTCCTTTGTCCTGAAGTGTTCCTAGATTTAGTCCTTTGTCCTGAAGTGTTCCTAGATTTAGTCCTTTGTCATGATGTGTTCCTAGATTTAGTCCTTTGTCCTGAAGTGTTCCTAGATTTAGTCCTTTGTCCTGAAGTGTTCCTAGATTTAGTCCTTTGTCCTGAAGTGTTCCTAGATTTAGTCCTTTGTCCTGAAGTGTTCCTAGATTTAGTCCTTTGTCCTGAAGTGTTCCTAGATTTAGTCCTTTGTCCTGAAGTGTTCCTAGATTTAGTCCTTTGTCCTGAAGTGTTCCTAGATTTAGTCCTTTGTCCTGAAGTGTTCCTAGATTTAGTCCTTTGTCCTGAAGTGTTCCTAGATTTAGTCCTTTGTCCTGAAGTGTTCCTAGATTTAGTCCTTTGTCCTGAAGTGTTCCTAGATTTAGTCCTTTGTCCTGAAGTGTTCCTAGATTTAGTCCTTTGTCCTGAAGTGTTCCTAGATTTAGTCCTTTGTCCTGAAGTGTTCCTAGATTTAGTCCTTTGTCCTGAAGTGTTCCTAGATTTAGTCCTTTGTCCTGAAGTGTTCCTAGATTTAGTCCTTTGTCCTGAAGTGTTCCTAGATTTAGTCCTTTGTCCTGATGTGTTCCTAGATTTAGTCCTTTGTCCTGAAGTGTTCCTAGATTTAGTCCTTTGTCCTGAAGTGTTCCTAGATTTAGTCCTTTGTCCTGAAGTGTTCCTAGATTTAGTCCTTTGTCCTGAAGTGTTCCTAGATTTAGTCCTTTGTCCTGAAGTGTTCCTAGATTTAGTATTTTGTCCTGAAGTGTTCCTAGATTTAGTCCTTTGTCCTGAAGTGTTCCTAGATTTAGTCCTTTGTCCTGAAGTGTTCCTAGATTTAGTCCTTTGTCCTGAAGTGTTCCTAGATTTAGTCCTTTGTCCTGAAGTGTTCCTAGATTTAGTCCTTTGTCCTGAAGTGTTCCCAGATTTAGTCCTTTGTCCTGAAGTGTTCCTAGATTTAGTCCTTTGTCCTGAAGTGTTCCTAGATTTAGTCCTTTGTCCTGAAGTGTTCCTAGATTTAGTCCTTTGTCCTGAAGTGTTCCTAGATTTAGTCCTTTGTCCTGAAGTGTTCCTAGATTTAGTCCTTTGTCCTGAAGTGTTCCTAGATTTAGTCCTTTGTCCTGAAGTGTTCCTAGATTTAGTCCTTTGTCCTGAAGTGTTCCTAGATTTAGTCCTTTGTCCTGAAGTGTTCCTAGATTTAGTCCTTTGTCCTGAAGTGTTCCTAGATTTAGTCCTTTGTCCTGAAGTGTTCCTAGATTTAGGGACTTTACTCTAATTTACAATCCTTATAAATCTCACGGCTTTATTTCGCATCTGTTCTAGTTTCTTTGTTATTATGAGTTAAAGGGTCACTTACACAGGATGCATATTCTAATATTCCTACCAAGCTTATAGCATTTTACTATGCTTATATCAACTCACTCTGTCTATCTGTCTGTCAATTCCATATTTAGTTGCATTACTAATTGATACATTTAATATAAGCATTGTTTTTTCTAAAGTATTTTTTTAAATTTTTGCTTGTTTTATTTAATGTTCTTGTTTGAATTGCAAAGAAATTTATTTCTTTAAATAAAAAACACTAATGATTTTTAAAATAATTTTTTCAATATGGGGAGTTTATGATCACTTTTCAATTATTAGAACAAGTAAATATTTAGAGTTTTTAGTCTGTGTAACTGGTTTACCATGAATAAGATAAGTGTCATTAATTTTTTTTTGTTACTCTTAATAACTGATATTTTTTGCTGGGTTAAAATGACATCCACCAATTTGATTCCCATTTCTGTAATTCATCTCTCTCTGTAAAATTTCTGTATCTTGTGTTTTTTTTAGTCTATATATTATGCAATCATCGGCAAATAGTTTAACTTATGTGACTGAACTAATGCAATTTGGTAGGTCATTATGGATAGCTGCCTGGTCGTGGGGTTTGCGCGCTGGGCTGTCGTTTGGATTTATCGATGGTCCCGGGTTCAAACCCTGCCCGTTCCCATCCCCCCGTCGTCCTGCGGGAGGTTTGGACTAGGAAGAAAACTGTCTTCAACTCTAAAGGAACATCCGAAACATGTGAAACATTTGACAAACAATTAAAGTAAATTACAAACTGTAGTGAGCCTAAGATATTTCTTGAGTTTTTGTTATTGGTTTTAGAGCCATTTACTATTACATTTTGTTCTCTCCCTATCAGGACATCCTGCATCCATTGGTGGAATGGACCAAAGTTATTCCGAAATAGTTTAATTTTTTATTAATAATCTGAAAAAATGTTTAAATCTATTAAAAGATTACTATATTGATGTTTATCTATTTATCTATGTGTATCTATGAGCTAGCCCCATTAAGAAAGTCCAATAAAAAAAGTTCTAATGGTAGCATAGGCCCTCTGACATGTGATGAGATTGTTCAGGGTCTCCAAGATGTCTTCCACGCCAGTTGTCCCCGCCACATTCCGCTGATATTACAATTTGTAATGCATTATATTGAACACTATTATCAAACTCCTTTTGAGTTGCTGTAGTCTAAAACTTGGACTACTCTATGTTCTCAACTCAGTGTTGTACATTCACTGAATGCGATTGCTGAAAATTTTGTTGATTTCATATTTAGCGGCCCTCGGAAACGATAAAGTCGCTATTAGGTTTGTGTAAAATGTCTGTCTGTCCGTCTGTCACACTCAGATCTCAAAAACTAGAAGAGAAATGAAAAATCTAATTTCACCAAGCGTTTTGGCTTGCAAAGTTAAGGTGCAACGGCTAATTTTAGTTTTTTAAAAGCTAACCGATTTGTTTTTAAAATTTAGAAGCAATTTTTGTTCATAGAAATAGGCCACTTCTTAAACAATACATAAATATAAGGGAAATTACGTTAACAATATGTTAACAAAGAAAGATAACTTTTGTGCATTTTCTTTCAGTATCACTTATCCATATATATCTGTACAGTGTAGACGAAATGTTCACAACAAATATAAATAATAGTTGTTTTTTTTCTGCTTCAATAGCTAATATAATTATAATAAAAAGATAGTATTTATGTTTCTAAAAAAAGGCTAAGAATGCACTTTGTATGAAAAGGTTTGTGATAATTTTATTTTTTATATTAAAAATACATAGACGTATTGTGAAATTGCAGGTCACGATATTGGTCAAACTGTACTTTCTAGCCAAATATTTGCTTTGCTAAAAGTTTTTAAAGTTATTTTTGCCGAAAAATTAAACTATTTCCATTGACTAGAGAGTAGAAATGACGTGACCTCAAAGTGAGTTTCAATAAAGTTGTCAAATGTGACAACATTGAAGATAAAGTTGATGCTGCATAAGATATCTAGGGTTATTAAGTCAAACATTGATTTTCTGGAAATAATATACAATGACCAGGTATATTTAAGACTTTCGGGACATTGATTGTCCGGAGAAAAAAAAATGCGAAACAAATCAGATTAAAATTATCAAAATAAGGGACACAACTCCCGTCCAAACAAAGATTTAACATTGAACTCTATCATCGGGTCACTGCCGAACAAAAGAAGGGAAGAAAGAAAAGTTCAGGTGTTTAAAACTAAATAATCCTCCAAATGTTCTCACTATTGTACTGACTAAACCAAAGTCTATTTTTACACCTATTTACATAGTTAATTATTTAATAATCAGAAGTTTTCTTATTGATGGCGATTAACTGACTTGTGCACATTAGAGAGTATGTCACTTTTAGTTCTACACTACAGTCAATCAATGACATGTACAACTCATGTTTATCTATTATATAAGTGCTGCACAGAAGCCAACGTTGAAAAGGAGGATGATATGTTTATGATGATATGTTTGTAGTGATGAAATATTAATCTAGATATTATTGAAGGCAAAGATTAGCAAGTGATCTTTAGAGGGGCTATTATTGCAACGGATCAACACACACACATAAAATGGCATCTGGTCTCAAAGGAAACATTGAGTCAAGGGAGCTTATTCTAACAAGATCACCCTAGTTTATTCACGTGACCTTAAGGATTGATAGGAATATTAGAATGACTAACAAAGTTCTATTTTCTTTGTTACTGCAGAGTTATAATTTCTTTATTACTGCACTGACCGAGTTATATTTTCTTTGTTACTGCTCTGACATAGTTATATTTTCTTTATTACTGTACTGACAGAGTTATATTTTCATTATTACTGCACTGACAGAGTTATATTTTCTTATATTTTCTTTGGTACTGCACTGACGGAGTTATATTTTCTTTGTTACTGCACTGACGAAGTTATATTTTCTTTGTTACTGCACTGACAGTTATATTTTCTTTGTTCCTCTACTGACAGAGTTATATTTTCTTTGTTCCTGCACTGACAGAGTTATATTTTCATTATTACTGCACTGACAGAGTTATATTTTCTTATATTTTCTTTGGTACTGCACTGACGGAGTTATATTTTCTTTGTTACTGCACTGACGAAGTTATATTTTCTTTGTTACTGCACTGACAGTTATATTTTCTTTGTTCCTGCACTGACAGAGTTATATTTTCTTTGTTACTGGACTGATAGAGTTATATTTACTTTGTTGTTGCACTGACAGAGTTATATTTTCTTTGTTACTGCGCTGACCATGTCCATCATTTAGAAATAAATATATCAGGAATTATTTGTCAAATAAATTAATCATAACTAATCATAATGCAAGTCAACCATTTCTTTAAGAACAGAATCAACATCTCGTCTGCAAGAACAATAGCCCCAGGAATACAAGCACATAGTTTATTTCAGAACTACTTCGTCTCAAAACTATCAATTATTGCCTGTACAATGGTAAGTCTCCGACTCACATTTTAGATTTCAATTATTCAAATCATTACTTCTTACTGTCTATTTACGGAATATGAAAATGTACAGTTCTTCCAATCTTTGTTTCTTCATTGTTTCTTTTAACAAGTTGTACTAGTCATAGTGTGGACATCAAGTTGTACAAGGCATAGTGTGGACATCAAGTTGTACAAGTCATAGTGTGGACATCAAGTTGTACAAGGCATAGTGTGGACATCAAGTTGTACAAGTCATAGTGTGGACATCAAGTTGTACAAGTCATAGTGTGGACATCAAGTTGTACAAGGCATAGTGTGGACATCAAGTTGTACAAGTCATAATGTGGACATCAAGTTGTACAAGTCATAGTGTGGACATCAAGTTGTACAAGTCATAGTGTGGACATCAAGTTGTACAAGGCATAGTGTGGACATCAAGTTGTACAAGGCATAGTGTGGACATCAAGTTGTACAAGTCATAGTGTGGACATCAAGTTGTACAAGGCATAGTGTGGACATCAAGTTGTACAAGGCATAGTGTGGACATCAAGTTGTACAAGTCATAATGTGGACATCAAGTTGTACAAGTCATAGTGTGGACATCAAGTTGTACAAGGCATAGTGTGGACATCAAGTTGTACAAGTCATAGTGTGGACATCAAGTTGTACAAGGCATAGTGTGGACATTGAACAGAAAGTCTTTCTAAGGCCTACAAAGAAAAACCAAAAGGAATTCTACTTGCTGTCCGTTTCTGGAATGTTCTTTAAAGACTTGTTTCAGTACATTGAAGAACGAATAGAATCAGACATTGAAGAACGAATAGAATCAGACATTGAAGAACGAATAGAATCAGACATTGAAGAACGAATAGAATCAGACATTGAAGAACGAATAGAATCAGACATTGAAGAACGAATAGAATCAGACATTGAAGAACGAATAGAATCAGACATTGAAGAACGAATAGAATCAGACATTGAAGAACGAATAGAATCAGACATTGAAGAACGAATAGAATCAGACATTAAAGAACGAATAGAATCAGACATTGAAGAGCGAATAGAATCAGACATTGAAGAACGAATAGAATCAGACATTGAAGAGCGAATAGAATCAGACATTGAAGAATGAATAGAATCAGACATTGAAGAACGAATAGAATCAGACATTGAAGAACGAATAGAATCAGACATTGAAGAGCGAATAGAATCAGACATTGAAGAACGAATAGAATCAGACATTGAAGAACGAATAGAATCAGACATTGAAGAGCGAATAGAATCAGACATTGAAGAATGAATAGAATCAGACATTGAAGAACGAATAGAATCAGACATTGAAGAACGAATAGAATCAGACATTGAAGAGCGAATAGAATCAGACATTGAAGAGCGAATAGATCAGACATTGAAGAACGAATAGAATCAGACATTCGAGAACACGGCAGGTAATAAACGGAAAGTTTAGCACTGACCTGTATTAGTGTCTGGAAACATAAGCGTGATTTAAATAGTAAAGAATAGACGGCAATACAAGAAGGATACAATTCGTGTTTCTGTCAAAAGAAAAAGTAATGCCAGTGAAGATTGCAGACGATATTCAAGTGGGTGTGAGATTTGAATTTCATTGGATATTGGATTTTTATTACCTCGTGACTTGAAGACCTCGCAAAAAAATGTTGAGGCTTGAAATTGAAACGAATTAATTAATGACAGAAAAATTAATTCAAGTTTTTAATTAACTTCAGAAAACTTTTTATTAAATCTCTATTTTAAGAATGGTGCATGTATATAATATAGATCCTTGGAAAGTCGAGTTCAATTGATGGAAACATTTCAGTTTTATGTTTGATGGAAGTTTAAATTATTTATTTTGTTTATAAAAGAATGAACTAAATGTCTAAAAAATATTGTTCACTATTTCAATTCGATGGATTTAGATTTTCTGGAGTCCATATTCTTGCTACAATGAAATCAACTTATTTTCCAGGAAATGATTCTTTAGGGCTTTCTATGGTTCACATTGTATTTGTATGATTCACATGCATGCTACATACATACACACAAGATTCAGTCCTGATTCCAACTGAAACAAATGTAGAGTTTGGAAATAAAAAGAAAATCAAGTTTGTAGTTTGCTGACGTCACAGTGGAAATAATGTCAAGATGGAATCAACATTAGGCTCATTATCATTTCATTTGGACTCTCTCGTGCAGGAAATGTGTAACACTGGCGCTATTGTGTGTGTGTGTGAGTGTTCATGTGGGTAGGAGTGATCGCCTTTACTAGAACCCCACTCCCTGATCCTCCTCTGTTCTTGGAAATAGTTCATCAATCCACAATGAGACTCTAATTCGCTCCTGTCTGCTATTGAAGACATTGATGTCAATAGTGACAATACATAAAGAATAAGTTTTGTTCAGTCAGTCTTGCAACATGTCACGTGATTTTATCGCACCCGTACAAACTGTAAGTTTAGTTTACCAGAAATAGAGTTATGTATAGATCACGTGATAACACTGTCAACTTATATACTGCCATGTGAATACAATAGGATCTTTTCCCAGAGAATCAAAACTTGACACAGAAACAATGAATAACTTGACTGAGACATCGGATTATAGAAGTAGTGGGCGGAGCTAAATTCACTTGTCACTTACTTGATACTTGAGTGCTGCTGTCAAATGGAAGATTTTTTGGTTTAGGTGGTTAAACAAAATAGGCGGTCCATGGAACAAAGTGGACCTCTATATGTCTTTCTTCAATGTGTCTCAATGTGCCATGCGTCAATATGTCTTACTGTGTCATGCGTCAATATGTCTTACTGTGTCATGCGTCAATGTGTCTTACTGTGTCATGCGTCAATGTGTCTTACTGTGTCATGCGTCAATGTGTCTTACTGTGTCATGCGTCAATGTGTCTTACTGTGTCATGCGTCAATATGTCTTACTGTGTCATGCGTCAATGTGTCTTACTGTGTCATGCGTCAATGTGTCTTACTGTGTCATGCGTCAATGTGTCTTACTGTGTCATGCGTCAATGTGTCTTACTGTGTCATGCGTCAATGTGTCTTGATGATTTGAAATTGTCTTAATGATGATTAACACAATTGTCTTACTATGGGATTCTCTATAACTGTTGAGCAGCTACGCGTGACTTATACAAACTAAAAATAGTTAGTATACTATGAACTAATGTAGTGACTGAATAGGTTGTGCAGACCCGGGTGTATGGATGCAGAGTTTGTTAGGGACGCCCCTACTAAGAGACACCCCGCGCTACTACAAACAATGTGAACTAAAACGCAGAGTATTTGGTGTCGATGTCCCAAGATTCCAGTCTTATTGTTTTTAAATACTACACGCACTGCCATCTGTTTAGAATAAACTCTTTCACTCACACTAGCATAGAGTCTTTTATACTAGCATAGGGTCTTTTATACTAGCATAGGGTCTTTTATACTAGCATAGAGTCTTTTATACTAGCATAAGGTCTTTTATACTAGCATTGAGTCTTTTACACTAGCATTGAGTCTTTTATACTAGCATTGAGTCTTTTACATTAGCATTGACTCTTTACATTAGCATTGAGTCTTTTACATTAGCATTGTGTCTTTTACATTAGCATTGAGTCTTTTATACTAGTATTGAGTCTTTTACATTAGCATTGACTCTTTACATTAGCATTGAGTCTTTTACATTAGCATTGACTCTTTACATTAGCATTGTGTCTTTTACATTAGCATTGAGTCTTTTATACTAGCATTGAGTCTTTTACATTAGCATTGACTCTTTACATTAGCATTGAGTCTTTTACATTAGCATTGTGTCTTTTACATTAGCATTGTGTCTTTTACATTAGCATTGTGCCTTTTACATTAGCATTGTGTCTTTTACATTAGCATTGAGTCTTTTATACTAGTATTGTGCCTTTTACACTAGCATTGAGTCTTTTATACTAGCATTGTGCCTTTTACATTAGCATTGACTCTTTACATTAGCATTGAGTCTTTTATACTAGCATTGTGTCTTTTACATTAGCATTGTGTCTTTTACATTAGCATTGAGTCTTTTATACTAGTATAGAGTCTCTTACATTAGCATTGTGTCTTTTTCACTAGCATTGAGTCTTTTACACTAGCATTGAGTCTATTACATTAGCATTGTGTCTTTTTCACTAGCATTGAGTCTTTTACACTAGCATTGAGTCTATTACTGATAATTTGCTAAAAATTCACTTAGACTAACACTGCCAACTTGTAGACGACCATACTACAACTTGTAGACGACCATACTAAAACTTGTAGACGACCATACTACAACTTGTAGACGACCATACTACAACCTGTAGACGACCATACTACAACCTGTAGACGACCATACTAAAACTTGTAGACGACCATACTACAACCTGTAGACGACCATACTACAACCTGTAGACGACCATACTAAAACTTGTAGACGACCATACTACAACCTGTAGACGACCATACTACAACTTGTAGACGACCATACTACAACTTGTAGACGACCATACTAAAACTTGTAGACGACCATACTACAACCTGTAGACGACCATACTAAAACTTGTAGACGACCATACTAAAACTTGTAGATGACCATACTAAAACTTGTAGACGACCATACTAAAACTTGTAGACGACCATACTAAAACTTGTAGATGACCATACTAAAACTTGTAGACGACCATACTAAAACTTGTAGACGACCATACTAAAACTTGTAGACGACCATACTACAACTTGTAGATGACCATACTAAAACTTGTAGATGACCATACTAAAACTTGTCATGTTTCCCTTATGAAAGTAAATACAGAAAGTGAAGTTACTAAAGTTTCCGAAACAAAAAAATTCTACTTGTTAATTTGTTAAAACTTTTTTGACGTTTGGTGATGAACGTTAATTATTTTTAATTATATTGATTTTTTAAATCCACTCCGCATCACAGGATCTATCGTGAAAGAAGATAGGTTATTATTTATATACGCTGTAAGTGTGTATCCAATTATTTTTATAGTCATCTAGTAGAAATGTATAAAGAAAAACGTTAAAACATTGGAAAGTAATTTTTTTGTTTCAAATCCAACAGAAACTTTTGTGAACATATTGACAGCCTCTAAAACATACCTGATGTAAATAGAAAATCCTAAAATTCCAAACAAGTTAGAAACTTTAGTAAGAATAAGTTAATTTCCACTTCTTGAACACTATAAAAAGTAGATTATATCTGCCATCTATTCTCTCCCCTGCTAAGATAACCTTTAGGGGACTGGAGCTCTAACTAGCAATGTAATTAGACTCAATAACAAATACTTCGTATGTGCCTTTTTTCACACATGGAATTTCCACGAGTTGAGAGCAAATTGAGCAGTGTATGCTGGACACGAGGCGACTGGTGCCACTGGTTAAAGGGAGGGGGCGGGAAGTTCCAGTCACAGAGCTAGCCACTTGTAGCCAATCCTGAACCCTAGAGTTGGTCTATTCAATAAATTAGTTCAACCAAGACTTTTGTGTTTTAAACAACGGGAGAGGGAGGGGTGAGCAGACTTGAGTTGTTAAGTTTCTAGATATGGAAGTTGTTCAATCAGAATGCAGCATGGGATTAGTGACGACAAATTGAGGACAAATATTATTTACAAAATAAAAACAATTAGAAAAGAAACAAATAAAAGTTTCTTTCAAAACGAATTGAAACTAATACAAGTTGTTGTTTTTTTCAAAACAAATTGATACAAATACGAGTTTCTTTCAAATGAAATGTAAGAAAAATATAAAAAATTATAAAACATCCGTAAACATATTACTTAGTTGTCTTTTTTAAAAATATATTGTTTGTTAAGTTGTATTGTTACAAATTAAATTACTCATTGGTAGCCTGTACAACGTATCAGGTCTTTAGTACAACATAGCTTGTAGTGTGTACTACGTAGCATGTCTTGTGTAAAACGTAGCATGTAGTGTGTACAACGTAGCTTGTAGTGTGTACACCATAGCATGTAGTGTGTACAACGTAGCATGTCGTGTACAAGTAGCATGTAGTGTGTACAACGTAGCATGTAGTGTGTACAACGCAGCATGTAGTGTGTACAACGTAGCATGTCGTGTGTACAACGTAGCATGTAGTGTGTACAACGTAGCATGTCGTGTGTACAACGTAGCATGTCGTGTGTAAAACGTAGCATGTAGTGTGTACAACATAGCATGTCGTGTGTACGACGTAGCATGTAGTGTGTACAACGTAGCTTGTAGTGTGTACACCATAGCATGTAGTGTGTACAACGTAGCATGTAGTGTGTACAAGTAGCATGTCATGTGTACAACGCAGCATGTAGTGTGTACAACATATCATGTAGTGTGTGCAACGTAGCATGTAGTCTGTACAACGTAGCATGTAGTGTGTACACCATAGCATGTAGTGTGTACAACGTAGCATGTCGTGTGTACAGCGTAGCATGTAGTGTGTACAAGTAGCATGTCGTGTGTACGACGTAGCATGTAGTGTGTATAACGTAGCATGTCTTGTGCACAACGTAGTATGTAGTGTGTACAACGTATCTTGTCTTGTGTACATCGTAGCATGTAGTGTATACAACGTAGCAAGTAGTGTGTACAACGTAGCATGTAGTGTGTACAATGCAGCATGTAGTGTGTGCAACGTAGCATGTAGTGTGTACAACGTAGCATGTAGTGTGTACAATGCAGCATGTAGTGTGTACAACGTAGCATGTCTTGTGTTGAACGTAGCATGTAGTGTGTACAACGTAGCAAGTAGTGTGTACAACGTAGCATGTAGTGTGTACAATGCAGCATGTAGTGTGTACAACGTAGCATGTCTTGTGTACAACGTAGCATGTAGTGCGTACAACTCAGCATGTAATGTGTACAACGTAGCATGTCTTGTGTACAACGTAGCATGTCTTGTGTACAACGTAGCATGTCTTGTGTACAACTAGCATGTCTTGTGTACAACGTAGCATGTCTTGTGTACAACGTATCATGAAGTGTGTATAACGTAGCATTGTTGTGTTAAACGTAGCAGGTCTTGTGTACAACGTAGTATGTAGTGTGTACAACGTAGCATTACTTGTGTACATCGTAGCATGTAGTGTGTACAACGTAGCATGTTGTGTGTACAACGTAGCATGTTTTGTGTACAACGTAGCATGAAGTGCGTACAACTTAGTATGTCTTGTGTACAACTAGCATGTCTTGTGTATAACGTAGCATGTCTTGTGTACAACGTAGCATGAAGTGAGTATAACGTAGCATGTCTTGTGTACAACGTAGCATGTCTTGTGTACAACGTAGCATGAAGTGTGTATAACGTAGCATGTCTTGTGTACAACGTAGCATGTAGTGTGTACAACGTAGTATCTGGTGTGTATAACGCAGTATCTGGTGTGTACGACGTAGCATGCCTTGTGCACAACGTAGCATGTATTGTTTACAACGTAGTATGTAGTGTGTACAACGTAGTATGTAGTGTGTACAACGTAGTATGTAGTGTGTACAACGTAGTATGTAGTGTGTACAACGTAGCATGTAGTGTGTACAGCGTAGCATGTAGTGTGTACAGCGTAGCATGTAGTGTGTACAACGTAGCATGTAGTGTGTACAGCGTAGCATGTAGTGTGTACAGCGTAGCATGTTTTGTTGCCTATCTGCTCACTATTAATGTATCATTGTGTTTAGGATAGATCAGATCTAGTACTTTTTATAGAGGAGACATATACGTTTTACGAACTGTTAATACACAGAAATAGAAGATAGAAGTTATTCTCTTCAAACTAGTTCTCACCAACGTTTGTTTGCTTCCAGATCTGCTAGAGACCAAGCTTTTGTCTTACAATGTTGTTTTCTTACGATGTTATCTTAAAATGTTGTTATCTTATGATGTTGTCTTATGATATTGTTATCTTCAAATGTTGTCTTCTGAAGTTGTTATCTTCAAATGTTGTCTTCTGAAGTTGTTATCTTCAAATGTTGTCTTATGATATTGTTATCTTCAAATGTTGTCTTCTGAAGTTGTTATCTTCAAATGTTGTCTTCTTAAGATGTTATCATCAAATGTTGTCTTCTTACGATGTTATCTTCCAATGTAGTTGTCTTACCATGTTGTTTAATACGATAGTTATGCTTGGAGACGCTGTTGTCTTCTAGGACAACCAAATAAGCTTAGGACTGATCTCTTAAGTTCTTAGGTCTGATGGTGTTTTCAATTTACTTTAAACTACATTGTCAATAGTTTCACCAGAAAAAACACAAATGACTTCCTAAGCCAAACCTACTGAAGGACGCAGAGATTGGTTGGGATTAGAACCACCATAGTTCAGGGCAGCAAGACAGTCTTAGTTTCAGATAGCACTTCAACTACTAGACATGGCCGATTGAAAGAATAGTCTGACAACAGTTTTTGTATTCAAGATATCAAAGTAACACAACGGTATTTAGAGCAATCTCATTTGTGTTTCTGTGTGGAGTAACATGTATGTGTCTGTGTGAAGTAGCACACAATTGTATGTGTGGAGTAGTACATATTTGTGTGTGTGGAGTAACACATATTTGTGTGTGTGGAGAAGCACATATTTGTGTGTGTGGAGTAGCACATATTTGTGTGTGTAAAATAGCACATATTTGTGTGTGTGACTTAGCACATATTTGTGTGTGTGAAGTAGCACATATTTGTGTGTGAAGTAGCACATATGTGTGTGTGACTTAGCACATATTTGTGTGTGAAGTAGCACATATATGTGTGTGTGTGTGTGTGAAGTAGCACATATTTGTGTGTGTGTGTGAAGTAGCACATATTTGTGTGTGTGTGACTAAGCACATATATGTGTGTGTGGAGTAGCACGTATGTGTGTGACTTAGCACATATATATGTGTGTGTGGAGTATCAAATATGTGTGAGTGTGTGACTTAGCACACATGTGTGTGTCATTTAGCACATAATTGTGTGTGTGGAGTAACACATATGTGTGTGTGTGACTTAGCACATATGTGTGTGTCATTTAGCAAATATTTGTGTGTGTGGAGTTGCACATGATTATGTGTGTGAAGTAGCACATATTTGTGTGTGAGAAATTACACATATATTCTGTTAACACAATCTTTATGTCTTGTTTGTCCATTGCATTCTTCTGGGTCTGAATAGTTGGTCATCATGTTGAAAGTAGTCTCAAAGACAAAGTGAAAACAAAAGAATGTAATATAAAAAACACTAAAGTGGAAGAGGTGTCTGGCTAGGAATTTATGAAAAAGTAAATAGGCAAAAAATAAATTCCACCTACTCTAAATAATATGACTCAAAGATGTTTGTTTCAAATGTTGAGTGATACAGAGTTTGGTGGTAAGATGAGATAATTACAAAGCTTATAATCTTATAGCAACTCACTGAGTCTGGTACAAATTCACGGATCAATTTGAAACTTTTGCACATTTATTTATTGTAGCTAACAAAATACGAATCACTAAAAAATTAACAAATTAATTAGTTGTAATTAATGAATCTAGTTTGACATAGAAAGTGAAATAAATCTTTTCAGCATTGAGCAAAAAAAAAACCCATCCACTCCCAATTTTCCTATGACTTCACTAGTTTGAAATATATTCTGTATAAATGCTGATCTGCTGCACTATATATTTCTTGCCTAGAATTGAGTTTAATTCCTTATTAATATTTATGTTTTGATGCCATCAGCTTTATTTTGAACAAAAAGACCAAAATGGCACGTCACAATCTCGTCTGCTGTTTTTATTCTCTAAAATCAATTGAACTAAACTTTTTTTTCTTGTGCACGTGACGCGCCAGATTTTTTTGAAAGCAGATTTTACTTTCCCATGTTAGAGGATGTCGCCAAGGTTAAAAAAAAAATCTTGGTCTGGAACATTAAAAAAAAGAAATGAGGGGAAAACAGGGGGGACAAATCTGGTGGATATAGTGAACTAAGATTGTTATAAACGTCTCTGCATTAAATCCACATGCTGTCTGTAGTTGATCTCTCAAGGATAAACGGGATGTGATTAATTCATGTCTCAGCGTTCATTCATTGTATTGATTTGATTCTTGAGTTGCGAGTGTTTCAGGTTTCATCCCCCCCTCCCGCCCGTCTCACTGTACAGGTTAAAAGTTCAACCCAGAACGTACAACACAGAACACTCTCTAGTGCCCTATCTATTAACATTAAATAGCGCTACATAGAACACCATCATTATAGTATTGTAATCAAACCACTAGAAACATTATGTAAAGTAGTAGATCTACATTTCATTTTATTATTCTAAGGACCTTCGATTCCCAAAGAAAATGACTTTTTGTTTTCACTTGACTCTCTCCTTAAAATTCGTCTTTCTCTGGAAAACAGAGTTGCGTCTCTTTCTATTGAGAAGGAGAAACAGAGTGTCTTGTGTTTCTGTGTAGCAGAAAGTAATGAATTAGAACTTAACACTATGACTTCTGAGGTCACTTTGACTATTGTGTGTCTAGAGAATGGAAAGAACAACTCGACATTACGCCTTACAGTTCTATCCAAACTGTTCAAGTTTCTAGTCATTCAACATTGAGCAGATCTAAATATAGAATAGTTCTGGCGGTCTTATTATAGCCTTCATCTCGGAGTCATGAATTCAAAGCAAACACACAACAACAAACAAAACACAAATAAACAAAAAAAAAAAACTCAAGCAAAAGTGAAGCGAATACTCAGAAAATTCAGAAATAAAGTAAAAATTTCAAAGACGGGTCGATTGTAACAAAACAACAACCCACAATGAATGTGTGAGTCCAGTAGAAAACTTGTGATCTTTTTTTTTTAAATTCAATTTCAACACATTTCTTATACTCCCGATATTTGGCACCCGTACACCAAAAAGAAAGAAGAAAAAATAAAGGGAGGGGGGTGGAGGGGATTTAAATTCATTACCATAATTTTATAGTTAATTTAGAATAGGTCCGGTATCTTAAAATCTGTTCTGACTGTTAGATCAAGATGTTATTCCAACTCTACTCAGAAAATGCTCAGAGTGTGTTCTCGCGTTCATTATTTTGTGTATAGGCGGGAATCAAATAAATAGCAAAGGATTATTTTTGTGTAAGGTTTTTTAGTATACAAGTGGTAAAAGATTTTGATGTAGTCAACTCGATCCAGTAAAAAGTTTTGTTTGTTTTTGTTTGTAGGATTCGTCTTTAAAAAACCATTTTAAAAGAATCCATTTTCTCTTTCTTACAAAGTAATAGCGGCTTGAGTGAACGGGGGGGGGGGTGGCTAGAACCAATGAAATCACTTTAATTTGATTTGATCAATGTAACAAGAACTTAACGTTAGCAAATGTTTGGATCTATCAAAATAATGTTTGTACAAACTATATGTTGATATCTGTACACTATGTGTACACGTGTACACCTAACTACTGTCTATAGCAATGCGTCTTTCTTTGTGGAGACGTGGAGCGGTCCCACTTGGTAACATGAGTACACCAACAAGATGTTACATCAAACCCTCAGGGCGGATACAGTTCTTCAGGACGAATCAAAATCTACTAGAGTGGCTTTCTTAGGGCAGTCCAACGTGAGATAAGAGACTGGCCAAGTTAGTTACTATGGTAATTGATAGCAACAAAGTGAAATGAAATCGAGGCTAGAGAACAATGTTTGTTTCTTTAATAAAACTTTTGCTCTTAGTTTTTAAAACGTGAATCAAAATAGTGCATGCTTGAAAAACACATTTTATACAAATCTTGACAACCACAGCTAAATAGGCACACGTCTTGACAACCACAGCTAAATAGGCACACGTCTTGACAACCACAGCTAAATAGACACACGTCTTGACAACCACAGCTAAATAGATACACGTCTTGACAACCACAGCTAAATAGACACACGTCTTGACAACCACAGCTAAATAGACACACGTCTTGACAACCACAGCTAAATAGACACACGTGTTGACAACCACAGCTAAATAGACACACGTCTTGACAACCACAGCTAAATAGACACTTGTTGATAACCGTTGATTCAAAAGAAGAAAATAAAGATCATTGCAAGTAGCGGACATTTCATAAAACTATTGAACAATGCGTTCTTCCTATTGAATGTTGTTTTAATTTTTTTTCTTACTTACAAATTTGTCAACTAAATGTTAAAGAAAGGATTTAGGAAGATATTAGATATAGTGGCCTACCACCTTCTTTTCGTATTTTTTCTTAAAAAAAAAATTCGGCAGCTCCCCCCCCCCCCTTTTTAAGAAAAACACTTATAAAGAAGAAAAAGCAAATTTGAACAAAATGTCATTTATTTATTTATCAATTTTTATGTTGTCAATGTTCCCGCATGGGAGACGAGAAAACTGAAACGACAACGGCTTTGTCGGCATAAAATTCGAGAAAATATGCAGGTCGCAACTGGGTTTGGGTAGGTTGTGAAACACTGCACTCAGCCTTATTCTTCGGAATCAAAGCATTGCCATTATTATCATTATACAAAATTTATGTCAAATAATTTGCAGTGATTTCACACAAAAATTAATCTCATAGTTATGACTTTCTTTCAAATCCTAATAATAGTTCCTTTTTAAATTATTAAATATTAGGGCCTACTGTTTTTAGGTTTAATTTTAAATATATTTTTATTTTTAAAATCAACATCATTATTGCTGGATTCATTACAAAATGAAATTAAGCTTATGGAAAACTTGTGTCTCCTGCAGTCTGACAATATTAGAAATTTCAAGCTTTAAATTAGCGATAGGAAGGCGAAAGTCTCCTCTAGTGGCTACATCCAGTCTATTTCTTTGCTTATTCTTTAAGTAAGTTTTTTAAATATAGGTTAACCATGTGTGTTGATGGAAAAGCTAAAAAATAATTCCATTTTCGACCACAGTTTTAGAATTCTACTGAAACATTGAAGTGCAGCCCTATCTGTCTGTTGTGCCTCCTATGGTCACATTCGTTTATCTGAAGACATAATTGTGTACATCTATTTTTTCCTTGGTTTCATCCATACTACCATGTACACATTTTCTTTTTAGCCTGATTTTTAAGTTCTAGCCAACCGATGAATCTTTCTGTTTTATTAAAAAAAATGCCAAAAATGGTACTTAAGAGCTTAACAAAACGAACAATACCAATATATATATATATATAATGAGTTGTTAGTTGTATGTATGTATGTATGTATGTATGTATGTATGTATGTATGTATCAAAGCCATTTGACCAATATTAGTGAACTTAAGTCCTATGTCTACTCGTACTAAAGACTACTACGTATTAAAGTTTCTCTGAATACCATGTCGCTTAAAACTTTTTCCTTTATGGAAATGATGGGCGTAGCCAGGATTTTTTTTTTTTTGGGGGGGGGGGAGGTTTGGGGTGATCTTTTTCTCTTCCCCGGGGCCATATATATATGTGTGTGTGTGTGTTTGTCTGTGTGTGTATGTTTGTGTGTGTGAGTGTAATTTATCTTTATCACATCTCGACCCTTCATTATTTCGGAAGACGTTTATTGTATCCTAGAAAAGGTTCTTCCTGGAATTAGTGGAAAGACTTAGGGACACCCCGCCTTTACAGCAAGGGGTCTGGGGGAGCGCTGTGAGCCCCGCCGCCAAGCACTATTTCCGGTATTTAAAAAAAAGCATATTCAGAGTTATCTACAGTGCATTATCGGACAATTAAAATGTTTAGTTCAAAAAACAAATCTTCTATTCAATGCACTTTATTAATGGGGCCCATCGACTGGTTAAAATTTGTAACGCCTCTTGGCTACGCTCATGGAATTTAGTTACTGTAGTTGGATTTAAAATAATATTGAAGAGGGGGTATTAACCTCGAAATTCTTAGTAAAGGGGGGGGGGGTTCAACTCAAAACCATCAGGAGGGTACTTAACTTAAATTTCATAGAGTTTTGTGACTATAGTTTGGTTTAATCATACATTGAAGAAATGGTTTTTAGCTGCAAACCCCGCTGGATGGGGTGTTTAAAACTCAAAACCCATAGAATCTGGTGACTGTTGTATGCTTTAGTTTTATATTGAATAGGGGGTTGTATCGTAAAAAAATATTTGGAGGGGGTTTTAAACTCAAAACATCCTTGGCTGCACTTGGGCAAATGATGTTTTAACATTAAAATCTCAGCTAAAATAAATAAAATTAAAGCAGAAAATCAGTCACAAAATTCAACCCCCCCCCCTGCGGAGGTGAGGAATTTAATATGGGAGGGGGGTGAAATCCAAACTCCCCCATGGCTACACCCATGATGTAAATAGTTTTAGCCTTATTGGTATTCCTCGTTACTAAGTTTTTAATTAACTGTATTGTAAGACTACAGTACTGTACTTGACTGTATGGTAAGACTGCAGTACTATACTTCACTGTAAACATCCTAAACAAATATATGCATCAGCTTTCTCAGCCCCAGGAGACAAAGACATATTACTTAATTTGAACCAAGTAGACAACATAGAAGATATAGTAGTACAAGAAAATGGAATCCAAAAACCATTAGCCAACACCAAACCAAATAAAGCGTCTGGACCTGATGGTATTCCAGCTTGATTACTCAAAGAACTAAGCAATGAGCTAGCCCCAGTGTTCAAAATACTCTTTCAGGCATCGCTTAACCAGGGCAGAGTACCAAAGGACTGGAAAGAAGCTAATGTCACCCCCCTATTTAAAAAAGAAGAAAAATCTGACCCAGGAAACTACAGACCAGTATCACTTACCAGCATCACATGTAAAATCCTAGAACACATAATATGTAGCAACATCATAAACCACTTAGACAAACATAATGTCCTCACCCCATACCAACATGGCTTTAGGAAATATTGATCATGTGAAACACAACTAATAGGACTAATTAATGACTTTTCAAAAGGTTTAGATAATAGTGAACAAATAGATGCTATCTTACTAGATTTTTCCAAGGCTTCTGACAAAGTTCACCACCATAGTTTGCTTAAAAAATTAAAATATTTCGGCATTAATGGTCCATTGCATCAGTGGATTAAAGATTTTCTGATAGGGAGAGAACAAACTGTAATAATAAATGGCTCTAAATCAACACCGATAACAATAAACTCAGGTGTACCTCAAGGAACTGTCTTAGGCCCACTTCTTAATTTACATAAATGATTTACCAAATTGCATTACCTCTGACAAAAGTCAGATTATTTGCAGACGATTGCATAATATATAGAACAATAAAAACAACACAAGACACAGATATTTTACAAAGAGAATTAGATGAATTACAGAAATGGGAATCTAATTGGAGCATGTCTTTCCACCCAGAAAAATGTCAGTTGTTAAGAGTAACAAAAAAAACTAAAACAAATTAATTCCACTTATCTTATTCATGGCAAACCAGTAACACAGACTAAAAACGCAAAATACCTAGGTGTTATAATAAATGAAAAACTGTCATGGATTCCACATATTGATAAAACTGTAAAAAAAAAAATCAAACAAAGCATTAGGATTTATTAAAAGAAATTTCTATAAATCAAGAACATAAAACTAAAATGTTATTTAACCTTGGTTAGGCCAATAATAGAATATGCATCCTCCGTTTGGGACCCCTTAACTGAAGATAACATTAAGAAACTGGAACGGACACAAAGTAGAGCAGTGCGATTCATAACAAACGAATATTCACACTTAACTAGAGTAACACCTTTAGTAAAATCACTAAGTTTAGAAAACCTTCAAGACAGAAGACTCAAAAGTAAAGTAGCAACTATACATAAAACACTGAACCATAATCTTCAAATACAAAAACAAAATTTAATAAAATACTCTGAAAGACACAAAGATAAAGGCACATTCCTCGTCCCATATGCTAGGACCAATTTGTACAAATACTCCTTCTTCCCTAATGCTATTAGAGCATGGAATGGGTTGCCTGAGCTAGCCAGGAAAACCAGTGACTTGGCAGAATTTAAGTCATTGACTAAATGCATGACGCGTAGGACATAATCATCTTCTTTTTTGAAGTAACGTCTGTATTATATAAGATAAGATAAGTATGGTAAGACTGCAGTACTGTACTTGATTGAATGGTAAGACTGCAGTACTGTACTTGACCGTATGGTAAGACTGCAGTACTGTACTTGACTGTATGGTAAGACTGCAGTACTGTACTTGACTGTGTGGTGAGTACTGTAAGTAATTTCAAGCTGTCTATCCAGTTAGTTGTGCTGAGTTGTAGAGACACTTAAGACAGACAGGGTGGTCCTAGTGTTGATGACATGCGCTTCATGGAGGTCACACAGTTATCAATCAAACCTGATGCGCTGTCTAGCCGCTTACTAACATGTAGCATTAGTGAATAGGTCATTGAAAGGACAGCCGTTGACCACACTGCCAAGCAACTGACCATTACACTCAATGTTAATAGTAAAGATACAAATACAGATACAGATACAAATAGTAAAGGTTAAAGTAAATTTCCCCATTCCGACCTTGCTACCTGTAGGGCAGGTGATGTCAAAGGCTAACCGTGGGCCAGATGACTAGATACAGAGACAAATAGATCTAACTCTACACGGTATACAACCTTTCCAGATGTCTGTTTCTACTTGTACTACTATAGTGTTCATTCTCTCAATCTGTTCATCTTTCACTCGATCTCACTCAATCACCCCAACTCTCCATTTCTGAACATCTCTCTCTCTCCCTCTTGCTCTATCTCTGTTTCTCTCTCCATCTCTCTCACTCTCCTCTCTCTCTCTCTCTCTCTCTCTCTCTCTCTCTCTCTCTCTCTGTTTCTCTCCTACAAACTCTGACTAACTTGAGATATAAAATGGTTTGTTTCGACTCTTTAACTTGTTTGTAAATAACGTTTTAGTCATTGGCGGGCACAAACAAAGGGCAATAACTTGAAATATATTAATTGCTTTCTTTTTGCATAGGAGTTGAATATTTCTACTCAAACCTTCTTTGACAACTTGTGTGACTTGTTCACTAGTAATACTAGTACAACATGCAGAAATGTTTCCATAATGTTTACCAGTGTTTCATTTGCCGAATTAAATGTAACAACTGCTAGTATCATTATATTTGTTACTTCTTTGTTATTTGCATATTATTTGTAAGTAATGTGTATGTCAATTACCTACATGTATCATTTGTGGTCATTTAGCGTAGGAAATTCTTTAAACAACTTCAGACAAGACTTAAGAAATCAGCATTGGAAACGATTTCTATTTCTATTAACTTATTGGAGATGTTGAGACAAAAAGTTCATCACAGTAATCAGATCCCTCAGTGAACACTTTACTTTTGTACATCCCGGTAACGTAAGAAAATGATATGACAAAGATTTAATAAAAAAAAATTCTTTAAAAAAAACGTATCTAAGGGGAAGAATTTCGCACGTACAGCTATCTATATAATATAATTCTCTTCATGGCTCAAGAGTTTGGACAAGAAGTAAAGGAAAGATCACTGTTTTATTTCTTCAAGTCGGACTAGAGTTACCCTACGAAAAAAAGGGGGGGGGGAGAACAAGGAGTATTCACCGGTCACAAAATAGCAGGGCCGGACTTAACCGTTGTCTCCAATAAGTCATGGAAAGATCACTGTTTTTTATTTCTACCCCGCGTAGTTTTAGTCACTAGAAAGCAGGGCCGGACTCAACCGTTGTGGGGCCCAAAGCGAAACGGAATTCGCGGGGCCCAGTTTGGGTAGGGATACGAATTATAAGTGAAAGTTAAGAGTTTATGTTAGAAAATACATTCGTGTTTGCATTTTATTCATTTTTTACTACAGCGAACTCATACAGTGTATCATAAAAATTCTATTTCCTACATAGAACATACTCAATATCAAGAATTACCAAATGTTTCAATCTATCTACGAGAATTGTTGACCTCAAGTAATTCTTCATTAGTTTGAGACGCGAGAAGCTTCTTTCACTAGATTTCACAATTAACGGTATTGCATAATGTCGTTTTTTTTATCGCGCGTAGGATTGGCGTTTTCCATATTGAATGACACCTCAAAATGACAATTTTTGTCTATATATTTTATGAGATTTGTATGAGTATTCTAAAGATTTTAATAATTTCAAGATATTTCCAGAACGTTTTCGTATATTTTGCAATTTCAGGAGATTTCCAGGAGCTCTTGGTAAATCGATAGGAGGCCTCGGGAAATCTGTTATAAGTTATAAAATGGTTTAATTTAATAATTTATACACCTAGAATTAGCGCGGTTCCTATGAAAGTGCGGGGCCCACCGCGGTCGAATAGGTTGCAGTGGCCTAAGGCCGGCCCTGCAAAATAGCTGCGTATGCTGCGCCGCCGGTCGACTAGTATCCTATATACCACTATATCCTAGATACAACTATATTCTATATACAACTATAAGTCTCTCTGTGGGAGAAATTACGAACACAATTACTCAAATGTAAGGGGACCCAATTCTACATATTTATCCACATCTGCGAATACGGAAGGATTAATTTCCCTTGTTGGTTTCAAAAAGACTAATTATTTACCATTAATTAATTGACTAATTGGTTAATTTTAAAATAGATTCATGTTTCGTATATGCCAGTTATGCAAAGTTTCAACTTGATCCGAGAATGGGTGTGGGAGAAACACATTGTGACAAGTCAGACGGACAGAGTGAGTTGATAAATTAAAATGTTAGGGACACTACATTGAAAACTGTTGCCATCTACAGAATAAATATATTTTGTGCTACAGGCACAAGAATTTAGAGCTTTGAATCACAAATGATGCTGTGGTCTTTGTGTGCTCTGTTCTAATACTTCCCTCTGATGTAATCTTTGTTGCATCAGTATTTGCTGACTATTTCTGTCAGTTAACAAGGTCATGAAATAAAGACACGTGACCAATAGCAACACATAGTATTGGTCTATACTTTAAATGTTACTCCACTCAAGCGTTCAGCATTAAGGCGATGCTCGAACTGAAAGTTAAGCCTCACTGTTAGATACTCCGCTGTTTAGAAAGAACCTTTCATTACAACGAAAATTAAATATTTGCTTCTTATTGTTAGTCTGTAATGTTTGTATACATGGGCGCAGCCAGTGTTTTTTTTATCGGGAAGTTTTTTTTTGTGCGGTAAGTAAATTTTTGTTCTCGTTATATTCTTTGCACACACCCACACACAGAAATAAATAAAATAAATAAATAAATACTAAATGTACGTAATGGATGCTCATTACAGACAGTTTGTTCATTTTTTGTCGGTCTTTAGTACCCTACAGTAGGCTTTTTTTTTTTGAGTTCATTGTATGACAATTGATCAGTACAAACATTTCACTGGCCAGCAAGAGGCTGTGCTATGAGTGCGAGTTCGGGACCTGACATTATTTCCTGTATTCGAAACTAAAGAAATGCATTTTCTTAGGTGTCTACAGCTTAATATACTACTATTCTTTAAAAAATGCATGTCAAATATCAAATCTGCTATTCACTGCATTTTATTAATTGCGAGTAAAAGAACAGATTATTGTAGAAAATGTTTTATTTGAGATACGGTTGAACCTCATGTGACTGTAGGCTGCTGTAGTTTGCTGTGATTCCAATTCTCGTAGATTTATTTTAGTAATGGTTTCAAGGAACTAGTAGGAAAACAGATTTTGGGGTGAGAGAGGGGCCGCGGGACGGAGTATGGGGTTCAATCTCAAAACGCCCCAATTTTCTTTTTCAATGGATACAGGTAAATCTTAGTAGTCACCTAAAACACTGAAGAATGTTAGGCGACTGAAACGTATTGATCAGTATTATGTGTGTTGTCTACCTAGATCTAAGTGTCAGTCTTTTTACCATGGTTCTGACTAAACCTCACAAACTGTTTCTTACCATGGTTCTGACTAAACCTCACAAACTGTTTCTTACCATGGTTCTGACTAAACCTCACAAACTGTTTCTTACCATGGCCCTGACTAAACCTCACAAACTGTTTCTTACCATGGCCATGACTAAAGCTCACAAACTGTTTCTTACCATGGTTCTGACTAAACCTCACAAACTGTTTCTTACCATGGTTCTGACTAAACCTCACAAACTGTTTCTTACCATGGTTCTGACTAAACCTCACAAACTGTTTCTTACCATGGCCCTGACTAAACCTCACAAACTGTTTCTTCTCCACTGTTTCTCATTCCATTTGTTTGGCGCCACGCGACCGGAAGGCAATCGCCGTTATAAGTTTAGGACCACTTTTTTGTCTGCGAGGTTTGAATTCAGCTACTCGATCTGCCGCTCGTGCCGGAGGGAGAGATGCTTGATTTCCGAGTTCGTGCGTGCCAGAATGAGGAGGGCAGCTGTTGAGCAAGATTGGGCCAGGATTGACAGAGTTGTCGTTACGTGCGTGTGATCAAGTTGAGACAATTCAACGCAAGGGAGTTAAATATTGTCTGCTAGCTTCATTTCTTCTGTCCACTTGTTCCAGTTTAAACCTAAGCAAGATTTCCAGTCGTTTTAGGACAAATTTAAACTTCTAGCGTCATAAAGTAATCGGTAGACATCAAATGTATTCACAGGAGAAAGATTAAATTGTTACTACTGCGTTGGTATATGAACTAGACATTACACCATTTCACACAAGTCTGTGTGACTGAAGGTGGAGAAGGGAGTTAGTAACTTTAAACTGATTAGTAAGACTCATTAATCTATTCACATTAAAAAAGCAACTATTTTCGAATATTGAATTCAGTCTTAAAGTTTACCCGTTTCCTTATTTGTGTGTCTGTGTTTCTTTATTAATGTGTTAGAATAAAAAAAAGCTGTTACTAAATATGTTAATAAAGTCTGTACAAAAATTCTCTTATATCTATAAATAGATCTAGTGTCTATACAAGTTTTACTTCTTATAAAATATATAGATGTGATGTGTCAAAAATAGATGCTTATAGGTCATAGTTGGGTCTGTTTGAGATTCGGAGGTCTTCCTTATTTAGTATCTGGAAGACAATGTCTGAATGTGATTATTTTCTTTTGGTAGGTTCTAGAATGTAATCATTTGACCACAAAAGTGCCTTAAATGTAGTCAAACATTTCATCTTACCACAAACCACACCAACTGTTTCTTACCATGGCCCTGACTAAACCTCACAAACCACACCAACTGTTTCTTACCATGGCCATGACTAAACCTCACATACTGTTTCTTACCATAACCCTGACTAAACCACACCAACTGTTTCTTACCATGGTCCTGACTATACCACACAAACTGTTTTTTACCATGGTCCTGATAAACCACACAAACTGTTTCTTACCATGGTCCTGACTTCGTGAATAGTTTATATACATAAGAAAACACACACTTCACAATCTCACACCTAAACACACACACACACCTCACCAACTCACACTCTGTCTACCTAAACACACACACACACCTCACCAACTCACACTCTGTCTACCTAAACACACATCTACACTTGCACTTGAAAGAAGTTATTTACTAATTCCATGTTCTCCCATTGGTTGATGTCATGTGTGGGCTATAATTTATTAGGGGTCAAGGACAATGGACTTCCTTATTGTGGTCAGCTGCAAAGGTCGTATCTGACCCAAGATTTCTGTAGTTAAACTTAATGAAGATAGATGAGCTGCAGTCCGAATAACAATTAGTTTAGTTCACAACATGGCGTGTGTGTGTATGTGTGTGGAGGAAACTTATGGCCATCGTCCTTGTGACAACGCTTAGAACGCGCTCTGAATCTTTGTTTATACTGACTTCTACTTTTTAGTTCTTTTGAAATATTTCTTAGGCTCTAGGAATTGTTTTTTTTTTTTTTTTTTTTTTGGGGGGGGGGGCTGCTTTTTTTTTTTACTTCTTACATACTACTCCGCCACTCCCCCCCCCCCCCCCCTTAAAAACTTTAATTTTATAATCTGTTACATCCACTTGGCACCTCATAAGCCTTTTTACATATTGCATCCTGCGCATCGATCACTCACGTAGGCGTAATATTTTGGTGGGAATCGCTCCCCCCTTTTTAAATCATTAGAGACGTTTTTGAGACCAGCGTCCATGTTCCTGCATGAAGTTCTGACTTGAATTGAGGTATTGTAAGAACATAAGATACGATGTTTACAAAAGCCAGTTTGGCGCCAAGGAGAAATGTATGCACAAGAAAAGTTTAAATAGTGTTTACAAACGGAACAGTTTCATATACATTTACCAGTTGATGTTGATCGCTGAGAAAAGAATTACTAGCTGTTTGGCTGGTGAGGAAAACTCTAGTTTGACCTTATAATTTTTTCAAAGTAAAAATAAATAAATGTAAATTATGCGAGAAAACTACATTTGGATCTAACATCGGTTTTGAAAGGATTATATAGCGTTCTTGAATGGACTGTCGCTTTTTTTGGGAATCCCCGAATGTAAGGCTATCATTTGGTTAGATGTCCAAACAATAGAATACTATTTGGTTAGATGTCCATACAATAAAATACTATTTGGTTAGATGTCCAAACAATAGAATACTATTTGGTTAGATGTCCAAACAATAGAATACTATTTGGTTAGATGTCCAAACAATAAAATACTATTTGGTTAGATGTCCAAACAATAGAATACTATTTGGTTAGATGTCCAGACAATAGAATACTATTTGGTTAGATGTCCATACAATAGAATACTGTTTGGTTAGATGTCCAAAGAATAGAATACTATTTGGTTAGATGTCCAAACAATAGAATACTATTTGGTTAGATGTCCAGACAATAGAATACTATTTGGTTAGATGTCCAAACAATAGAATACTATTTGGCAACACTTTCAAAACTGGAGGTTTCATTGGTTCATATCTTGCAGTTCACAGCTTCAGACATTCTTGCTGAAAATGTGGAAGTTGTCTTTTTACCTGCCTGAGTGGACCACTTCGAGGGTCGATTGTGACCTTATTTTCTTTGAGGTACTGAAAAAAATAAGTCTATTAAATATTTCATAGGGACCTAAGGTATCTTATAACACTTGTATGTCCTCAGTAATGAAACCTGAGAAATAGACTATGTTACATAACAGTGAGCTTGGTAACACTACATCAGCGCAGCTGGAGAGTTTCGTTCAGCAGTAAAAAACTCCAAAGTAAATCTCCTCATTCCTGGTACAGTAAAAAACTCCAAAGTAAATCTCCTCATTCCTGGTACAGTAAAAAACTCCAAAGTAAATCTCCTCATTCCTGGTACAAAATAATAAAAAAAAAAACCTGTTGAGAAATAAATTACCTTGAATAGTTGTGTCCCTTTTTTAGTTCTAAGTACAACACAGTTACTTCCCTTCCTTCTATTTCTGTTGTTAGGTTGCGTTACTCCCACATTTCGTAGTCTTCTTGTCACCTAGCAGTTGATGGTGTGATTCATGTTGACCTGAAGTAGGACACTAAATCTCCACACGTAGAAACGTACTCCGCAACTTGTTGCTTTCAAAATAACAACAAATTAAGAAATGTAATCTTCCAATTTTTCTTAAGTTTTGCAAAGTCTGTTACCTAAAAATACTATTATGACAAACGCTTGACAACCTAATAAAGAAATATTTAATAAAGGTAGGCCCCAATTGTCCACAGAGATGTAATGTTCTTATCAAATTCTATTTCTAAAAAAATAATTCTGTTAGGCTATACTTGACCGTATTTTTTCCATTCTTCATTTACGTAAAAAAAAAAAAAGAAATTAGTGCTTTCTGAAAAGGTAAATGGCAGAACTTTTTTTTTCTTTTTCCTTTTTGACTATATTAATGTACGTCCGTCTGTTCATCCATAACTGTGTGGAGTTAAGTAATGTTTAGCTTTCATCTGCAATTATTTTAAACTTCCATACATATCTGCCTCAAAACTTTCAAGTTTAAACTAAAGATTGGACAAGTGGACAAAATAATTTAGTGATCTGTAAGGTCGAATGGTCACTGTAAATAATTGGACATCTTAGCTTTATCTGTTAAAGCAGTACAGGCACTTAAGGTGTCCAAATCTAATGAAGAATTATTCTGTAATTATGTTTGATTCACAGTTCTCACCCCTTACCTCTACTTGCAAGAATGAATAGTCTCCCGCTTCTTCAACATATAAGCCATTAGAAGCCAACTTTGTGAGCTCAACTAAGAAAATATTCTCTAGTACACCCAAGACAACTTTTGAAAAGTACACACTTGTGCTCAGCTAGTTGCTGAATATAAACCTAACTATTAACTTACTAAGAATATTATATGAAAATTTCTGTCAAGTACTGACTAAAGACTTTACTGAAGTCATACTGTGATTTATTCAAGCTAGTGTTTACTTTGGATGTCGCTTAATGTTTCGTTCACATTTAGGACTGCGTTGTCAAGTAAACTTACATTCCATTAAACTTAAGGACTCGATTACAAGCTTGATACATTCAGAGGTAGTGCGCAGGGCTGACATTTTAGTTCAATAAAAATAAAAAAAAATAAAAAATCATAGTATCAGATAAAAAAAAATAATTGATTTTAAGAAAGATGGCTTGTAGGTTCTAAATTATTTCAAGATATGTCCAGCCCCTGACTGCCGAAACGGCCTTAAAACCGTATATACTGTACATTGGGATACATATGTAGGCCTATATGTTCCCGTAGACTTCCATTAGTTGTACTGTGTACGTCGCGGGTCTACTACATATGTACACTGTTCTCTCTGCCCCCCCTAGTATGTCTGCTGTCACTAAACTAGTTGTACAGCGAAGTGTCAAGTAGCAGAGGAGTCAATGACTTTTACACAGGACTAAAGGAGAGGGAAGAGTTACCCCCACTCTGTTCACCCCACCCCCTCCCATTTTGTCAGAACGTTTAGTCGCCGCCATGAAAGGCAGAGAGGTCCAGAGTTAGTCCCCTGGCAAGTACTAAAACTAAAGTCATCTGTCATTTTGAAATAATGTCACATTTTGACTCGCTACAAACAATGTGGAAATGTCACTGAAAAGAGATAGATGTTGGACTCCAGTGGAGTCCAGGGGTGTACATGGGCAGGGAAGGTGAAAGACCAATGACATTTCAAATTTGTATTTAGTTTTATCTAGACATATTTCAAATTGACACAAACTTTGGTTTTATTGCTTTATATTTAGCCTGTTAGAATTTTAAAAAATTCTCTGATTTTAAATTATTATTATTTGTTTCTAAACTAAAAGTAGGTCAAAGTCATCATTGAGTTCATAAAGTTTTGTAATTTTTTAAAACAGAGATATATGACAAAACTCTTCCCTGCTAAGTTATTTGTGCTTAATACGTGTGCACATTTAATTAACACATGAAGAGAACACATGAATAGAACACACGAAGAGAACACATGAAGAGAACACATGAAGAGAACACATGAAGAGAACACATGAAGAGAACACATGAAGAGAACACATAAAGAGAACAGACGAAGAGAACACACGAAGAGAACACATGAAGAGAACACATGAAGAGAACACATAAAGAGAACACATGAAGAGAACACATAAAGAGAACACAAGTTGATGCTATACTGAAAATGTTAAGACGACAGTAGAATTATTTTTCAGATCTATGCGCGATAAACAAACTCATGGACGGGTAGATAGCGCAAACACAATATTGAGAGTTTTTTTCTTTGGAGTCGCTAAATAATATTGTAAAATTAGGCCCTGACATGAGCAATATCAACCAATGAGTGTTGAGTTTTTAGTTCGACACAAACCAGAATTGAAGTACAGGATATTATTGGTAGAAATTTAATGTCTAGACTAGAGATGGGTATCGAACTCAACTTTTATTTGGGTTTGGTTCGGCTCGGTTAGATTTAAGTTCTGGTTCGAGTATAGTTTGGGTTCGGTTCGGGTTAGGTTCGATGTTATGAAATTAGGTAATAGCAAAATTAGGTAATGTAATAATGTTTATTTCAATTATTAATTAGATAAAACAGCTATGTGAAACCTTATTTAGCCGGTGGGCCATTTTAATTTCCAACACTCGTGTCGCGGGTCACATAACAGAAAAGAAACCCGTTGATATAATTTAAATAATTTTCCCTTTCAGACCTTACGATCTATAGGGCAGATGATGTAAAGGTCATCTATTTCTGTGGTCCACGGTTTAACGAGGGACTCATATAACCATCACAACAACTAACCGCCTTTACTTTTCCCCAAATTAATGTCAGGTACCCATTAGAGCCTGGTCGACTCAGTCTTCAACAGGATTCAAACCTGGGACCAAGCCAAGCACTTTTCCTTTTAGCCACCGCGCCTCCTACGAGAATACAATATGTACACTAGTTCAAGGGATGTAGGAAGTTGATCCAAAATCAACTTCTGAAGCTCCCACTGCATTGATGAGACGCCAAGTTGAGGCACTGAATCTAGATGCTCGTCTGTTTCGCCCTTTTCCACCTCCTAATTGAAGAGTTGTAATTTCGTTTAGAAGGCGCGTATGTCAGCCTGTTTCAACATCTTGCCACAGAGGTTCCGTTTGACTTGACAATTTTTCTACAAACTCTTGCTGCCAGTTTGTTATGTCACACAGCCATACTTCTGGCGGTATCAGTAGTCACTCTCACTAATTTCTCACAAAGGAATGAAGGCTTCTTCTTCATGATGTCTGAAACTTCTTTGAACACAGGTCTTTGCCAGTGGTGGTCCCAATGCATGTTTCTCATAGCAGATGTCTTTTATGTGATTTAAAACTTGCTTTTGGTACTGCGAACAAGTTGAACGTTATCATATGTGTCGGCGCTAATGGTTAACATTTCCAGCTCTTCTACTCTGTCTTTTCGTTTTTAATTGAGATTTCTAATTGTCAAGCGAAAAAGAGTGGCGGCTGCAATTACATTCTTAATTCCATGACACATTTCTTCCATCACTGATAGTACTCCCCCCCTCTCCAAAGCGTTCTTTAAAAACAGCCACACACACATCTCTAGACCACAAAATAAAATTGACTTAGTTTCGTACTCCTTAACAAGGCAACGATCTGTGTCACATTTCCTGGTAGTTTCTACAATCAGAGTCTACTTTTGGTTTCTTCGTCTCCCCGTTCGCCAATGCACAACTATTAAATGTTAAGGTACCAGTCACGGTGAATGAAAAGAAAACGACTCAAAATGAGTTGTCCAAAAAATTAAAAATAACTGTCAAATCACCTCAATAAAACTAAGTTTTTTTTTCTTACTAAAAATATTGCAAAATCTTTGATTTAGTTCGGTCAAGGTAAGGACAGTTCGTTCGGTTCGGTTAGTACCGATCAGTTTTAAAGTTCGGGTTCGTTTCCGTTCGGTCGTAAGTGAGATTCGAGTTCGGTTCGTTCAGTTCGGGTTGGGTTCGTTTCTCATTTGTAGTCTGGTCGAGCGTAATGGTAAAGCTTTAGTGTCTGGATGAGTGTAATGGTAAAGCTTTCGTGTCTGGATGAGTGTAATGGTAAAGCTTTAGTGTCTGGATGAGCGTAATGGTAAAGCTTTAGTGTCTGGATGAGCGTAATGGTAAAGCTTTAGTGTCTGGATGAGTGTAATGGTAAAGCTTTCGTGTCTGGATGAGTGTAATGGTAAAGCTTTAGTGTCTGGATGAGTGTAATGGTAAAGCTTTCGTGTCTGGATGAGTGTAATGGTAAAGCTTTCGTGTCTGGATGAGCGTAATGGTAAAGCTTTAGTGTCTGGATGAGCGTAATGGTAAAGCTTTAGTGTCTGGATGAGTGTAATGGTAAAGCTTTAGTGTCTGGATGAGCGTAATGGTAAAGCTTTAGTGTCTGGATGAGCGTAATGGTAAAGCTTTCGTGTCTGGATGAGTGTAATGGTAAAGCTTTCGTGTCTGGATGAGTGTAATGGTAAAGCTTTCGTGTCTGGATGAGTGTAATGGTAAAGCTTTCGTGTCTGGATGAGTGTAATGGTAAAGCTTTAGTGTCTGGATGAGCGTAATTGTAAAGCTTTCGTGTCTGGATGAGCGTAATGGTAAAGCTTTAGTGTCTGGATGAGCGTAATTGTAAAGATTTAGTGTCTGTATGAGTGTAATTGTAAAGCTTTCGTGTCTGGATGAGCGTAATTGTAAAGCTTTCGTGTCTGGATGAGCGTAATTGTAAAGCTTTCGTGTCTGGATGAGCGTAATGGTAAAGCTTTAGTGTCTGGATGAGCGTAATGGTAAAGCTTTCGTGTCTGGATGAGCGTAATGGTAAAGCTTTAGTGGCTTAATAGTCAACTTACAGATATAAGACTCCTCCTAGTCAATATATCTAAGTAATGTTTGTAGATATTTTATATCTTGAAACTTGGATCGTAGATGTCTTCAAGGTCCACACTTTTAAAAGTAGTCCGGATGTAAGTTGCTTAACAAATGATTTCAACAGGAAATCTTGAATGTCTGGAACTGGCTCCATTCTCCTTGAAACTTTTCATAAACATTACAAGAATATTTCTTTAGAAGAAAAACAACTTTCGACCCACTTGACACATTTAAAAGAGAAACACTAGAGATTTGTTTCCTGCTTGGGCGGACGGAACATTAAAAAACAGATTCCCATCTGATAGAACACTTACGTAATTGTTGTGATGCCCAAGTCTTACAGATACTTATATTTATTACACCCACTTCCTTACATCAACTTCCTTTCATCAACTTTCTTACACCCACTTTCATACACCTACTTAATTACATTCACTTTCTTACATCCACTTTCTTGCATGAACTTCCTTACATCCACTTCCCTACATCCACTTCATAATATTTACTTCTTTACATTCACTTGTTTACAATCTCTTCCTTACATCCACTTCTTTACATCCACTTCCTTACATCCACTTCTTTACATCCACTTCCTTACATCCAGTTCCTTACATCCACTTCTTTACATTTACTTCTTTACATCCACTTCTTTACATTCACTTCTTTACATTCACTTCTTTACAATCTCTTCCTAACACCCACTTCCTTATCATTAGATGACCTATAGAAGCGGTATGAAACCTTGAAGAAAACAAAACACTCACATCTCAGACAATTTTCACATCACGAATAAATTAAAATGGAACGAGTAAGAAGGGCACATTCCTTGTTCCATATGCTAGGACAAATTTGTACAAATACTCCTTCTTCTCTAGTGCTATTAGAGCATGGAATGGGTTGTCTGAGCTAGCCAGGAAAACCAGTGACTTAGGAGAATTTCGGTCATTGGTTAATATGCATGACTAAATGCATAAATGCATGACGCGTAGGACGTAATCATCTTCTTTTTATTGAAGTAACGTCTGTATTATATAAGATAAGATAAGAAAAGATAAGAAAACAAGAATAAATAACGTCATTTGCTGCTGGCCTAAACATTGTCTAGAAAGGTTGAGATGCGTAAAATTTTCCAATAAAAAAAACAACAACAAATTATGTTAATTATTTCGAATATTTATTGCAACTAAATAAAACCATTTTAACAAAGAATGTAGTAAGATGTTAAATTCAAATACAAGTTTATTACAAAACTAAATATTCAAATTAACGAATGAAAATTTGTGAGTAAATCACTTTCAATACTAAGTAGAGTCAGCTCTAATGACCAGTCGTGTTCCATCGTCGTCCGGAGACTCTTCTTTATTCATTCCAGTTTTGAAAACGAGCTCTCCCACTCCTGTCTGTGAATACACATCAATATCTGTTACTGACGTCAAGTCTGATCACACACTAGCCAAGAGGAGCAGGAGATTCATGAAACAAATATCTACTTTATAAGATAGTGGAATCACAAAATTAATAAACACACACACACACAATATTGCGAAACAGAATAAACACTGTAAAATAATTCGATGAAAGAGTTAACTATAGACTCTCCCCACGAACTGTCTGAGACAAAAAAAAAATAGTGACGGAAGAATCTTTGTAATTTTTTTTTAAAGCTTCCTCGATCTATTTTTAGCTCTCTGGCGATCATCAGATCTTTGAGTATCTAACCTCCATGACATTACCAGCGGAGTTGCGTCATTTGTTTACTGCATTAACTTATCGTTTCTGAGTTATCTTCTCAAACACGACTTATTCTACTCAGACAAACTAAAACCAAGTGTATCCTTGTCTACGTCAACAAAAGAAGGCGACAGACTAAAACCAAGTGTATCCTTGTCTACGTCAACAATAGAAGGCGACAGACTAAAACCAAGTGTATCCTTGTCTACGTCAACAAAAGAAGTCTACAGACTAAAACCAAGTGTATCCTTGTCTATGTCAACAAAAGAAGGCGACAGACTAAAACCAAGTGTATCCTTGTCTACGTCAACAAAAGAAGGCGACAGACTAAAACCAAGTGTATCCTTGTCTACGTCAACAAAAGAAGGCGACAGACTAAAACCAAGTGTATCCTTGTCTACGTCAACAATAGAAGGCGACAGACTAAAACCAAGTGTATCCTTGTCTACGTCAACAAAAGAAGTCTACAGACTAAAACCAAGTGTATCCTTGTCTATGTCAACAAAAGAAGGCGACAGACTAAAACCAAGTGTATCCTTGTCTACGTCAACAAAAGAAGGCGACAGACTAAAACCAAGTGTATCCTTGTCTGTGTCAACAAAAGAAGGCGACAGACTAAAACCAAGTGTATCCTTGTCTATGTCAACAAAAGAAGGTGACAGACTAAAACCAAGTGTATCCTTGTCTACGTCAACAAAAGAAGTCTACAGACTAAAACCAAGTGTATCCTTGTCTATGTCAACAAAAGAAGGCGACAGACTAAAACCAAGTGTATCCTTGTCTACGTCAACAAAAGAAGGCGACAGACTAAAACCAAGTGTATCCTTGTCTGTGTCAACAAAAGAAGTCTACAGACTAAAACCAAGTGTATCCTTGTCTATGTCAACAAAAGAAGGTGACAGACTAAAACCAAGTGTATCCTTGTCTATGTCAACAAAAGAAGGTGACAGACTAAAACCAAGTGTATCCTTGTCTACGTCAACAAAAGAAGGCGACAGACTAAAACCAAGTGTATCCTTGTCACTTCTTGTACACTGCTGGATTCTATTTCAAATGCAAACAGAAACTTGTAATTCTCAAATGGTTGGTTGGCAGTGAATACTTTCAGACACATTTATGTAGACATGACATCAACACATTAAGTCAGACAGTAAAACTTCCACGTCTGCTAGTGTCTAGTCCCACCTTAGTCCCATCCATCTATCAGGGAAGTCACATTTCTTGTTACAGGGGAATGTCTCATTTCTAGACAGGATTAAACTGGTTTGTTAAATGATTTGTAAACAACTATCATTCATTTAACTCGTTTTTAAAGACATTTTTTTTTCTCCTTGAACGATTTGTCGGGTGAACCACGTGTCGGGTGTCGTCTATGATTTTTCTGGGAAGCTTAAAATAAGTCTGAAGTCTTCAAGTGAAAGTCTACTGCTTCCTCCATATTGAGCTTATGTTGTGCTACAAACAGAAGAACGTGACCAAATCATTTGTTTCTACAGATCTAAGAAGTGCACACAGAAATGATCCTAGACCTTTTAAAAAGCAAACCTTTTCAACACTTTTTGTATTTTGTATTTTTTTTTTTTTTTTTGAAAATCTACAATCTATAATAGAAACATAAAATTCCACTCACTGACACATTCAATGATTCTCTTAAACTGTCCAACAAATTCGAATAAAATTTCGTACACAGGTTCCTTTGACCTTTTAGACGCTTACTTAGAACCTGTTCTCACCCTAACGACTGCTATTCGCAAACAAACTTCAAGGTCTTTTTCTTTTTTTTTTCGAGAGAGACAGAGAGAGAGCAAGAATGACACTTTGTTACACTGTCAAAAGAAATAAATTAATCTTAATAGCATTGAAAAGATAAATCCAGGTCTATTGCCATTTCGCTACATTCAAAAGAGGGTCAAATAAGCGATTACAATTATTACAGCCTAATTGATATTTATTTTTATTTAGAGAACAAACTACCAAGAGAAATGAGGATGTATACGAAGGGGATGTATACGAAGGGGATGTGTACGAAGGGGATGTGTACGAAGGGGATGTGTACGAAGGGGATGTGTACGAAGGGGATGTGTACGAAGGGGATGTGTACGAAGGGGATGTGTACGAAGGGGATGTATACGAAGGGGATGTGTACGAAGGGGGTGTGTACGAAGGGGATGTATACGAAGGGGATGTGTACGAAGGGGGTGTGTACGAAGGGGATGTGTACGAAGGGGATGTGTACGAAGGGGATGTGTACGAAGGGGATGTGTACGAAGGGGATGTGTACGAAGGGGATGTGTACGAAGGGGATGTGTACGAAGGGGATGTGTACGAAGGGGATGTGTACGAAGGGGATGTGTACGAAGGGGATGTGTACGAAGGGGGTGTGTACGAAGGGGATGTGTACGAAGGGGATGTGTACGAAGGGGATGTGTACGAAGGGGATGTGTACGAAGGGGATGTGTACGAAGGGGATGTGTACGAAGGGGATGTATACGAAGGGGATGTGTACGAAGGGGGTGTGTACGAAGGGGATGTATACGAAGGGGATGTGTACGAAGGGGATGTGTACGAAGGGGATGTGTACGAAGGGGATGTGTACGAAGGGGATGTGTACGAAGGGGATGTATACGAAGGGGATGTGTACGAAGGGGGTGTGTACGAAGGGGATGTATACGAAGGGGATGTGTACGAAGGGGGTGTGTACGAAGGGGATGTGTACGAAGGGGATGTGTACGAAGGGGATGTGTACGAAGGGGATGTATACGAAGGGGATGTGTACGAAGGGGATGTATACGAAGGGGATGTGTACGAAGGGGGTGTGTACGAAGGGGATGTGTACGAAGGGGATGTGTACGAAGGGGATGTGTACGAAGGGGATGTGTACGAAGGGGATGTGTACGAAGGGGATGTGTACGAAGGGGATGTGTACGAAGGGGATGTGTACGAAGGGGATGTGTACGAAGGGGATGTGTACGAAGGGGATGTATACGAAGGGGATGTGTACGAAGGGGATGTGTACGAAGGGGATGTGTACGAAGGGGATGTATACGAAGGGGATGTGTACGAAGGGGATGTGTACGAAGGGGATGTGTACGAAGGGGATGTGTACGAAGGGGATGTATACGAAGGGGATGTGTACGAAGGGGATGTGTACGAAGGGGATGTGTACGAAGGGGATGTGTACGAAGGGGATGTGTACGAAGGGGATGTGTACGAAGGGGATGTGTACGAAGGGGATGTGTACGAAGGGGGTGTGTACGAAGGGGATGTGTACGAAGGGGATGTATACGAAGGGGATGTGTACGAAGGGGATGTGTACGAAGGGGATGTATACGAAGGGGATGTGTACGAAGGGGATGTATACGAAG